>NC_048570.1:76520437-76815437 GCF_013265735.2 Oncorhynchus mykiss | reverse complement strand
CAGCTGCTGATTTAATACGGGCACAATTCATTTTGATTGATATACATTTTTAGCTGATCACTGATGAGTTCTTGCCAATCAGTTGTTCAGTAATATTTCTTATTGCTTCACGTTAGTACAGAAACCTTGTGAAATAGCTGACTCTCAATTTCCATTCAGTGAAACAATGATTCAGCGAACAGGTTTCTTCAGCACAACACCCATGAGAATGTTTGATTTATCCTGTTTAGACAAAGGCCTCACTGACAGATGTGAAATAAGACCCTGCTTATGATTTCCAATCAAATCCTTTTGTCTAATTCATATTTTTTCTATACTAAATGGGATCACAGAAGGGCAGTTGGTATGTCTGAACAACATCTGACAAATAGCTGTATCAATTCCAATTTGAATCCATTGATTTGTCATTGGATTGCTTCTCTGCATAACTGGCCCAAAGTCTCCATCGTAATCATGAAGGGTGACATTTTATCACTCAACTCCCATCCAAAACGACTCTGCATCAGTTTTTCTTCCCTGTTTGTAAATGATGGTGATTTGTTTGTCTGTTTGGACGTTATGGTGGTGGTGCTCATCATTCAGTGGCACCAAACAGACGACAGGATTTCTGTTCCTGCTCGCCTGGTGGTAGCTCCAGGGCCTGTGCTGATGATTCTGTGGACAGCTGTATGTGTGTGTGGTGTAGAGGGTGTGTGTGGTTTAGAGGGTGTGTGTGACAACTAACCAGCCCTGTTGTGGGGACAGGCTACGTAATGTCAACAAACAGCAACAACAACAGAGTAGTGCCTGCCTGCCTGCCTGTTGGTCTCTGAGCCTCAGCTATGTTGTAATTAGAATGGGATGAGAACACAGAGCCAAGGGTGATGGGCTCTAACCAGAACCAAACTGTTTCTCTGTACTGAGGCACTCTGAGGATTACATACAGTATATCAGAATGGGAATGTGGTCTCTGTGCATTCCCCCTCTGACTGCCCTGTCATTTAATGCATCCCAAATGGCACACTATTTAGGGAATAGGGTACCGTTTGGAACATAACCTTTGTCTCTGCCTGCCACATGTCACTGCTTTCTGCCTGGTCACTGATCCACTGGTCTCAGCCTGGTCACTGATCCACTGGTCTCAGCCTGGTCACTGATCCACTGGTCTCAGCCTGGTCACTGAGTCACTGGTCTCAGCCTGGTCACTGATCCACTGGTCTCAGCCTGGTCACTGATCCACTGGTCTCAGCCTGCATGCTCCTCCTCCTCTCTGCCTGGTCACTGATCCACTGGTCTCAGCCTGGTCACTGGTCCACTGGTCTCAGCCTGCATGCCCCTCCTCCTCTCTGCCTGATCACTGATCCACTGGTCTCAGCCTGGTCACTGATCCACTGGTCTCAGCCTGGTCACTGAGCCACTGGTCTCAGCCTGGTCACTGATCCACTGGCTCAGCCTGGTCACTGATCCACTGGTCTCAGCCTGGTCACTGATCCACTGGTCTCAGCCTGGTCACTGATCCACTGGTCTCAGCCTGGTCACTGAGCCACTGGTCTCAGCCTGCATGCTCCTCCTCCTCTCTGCCTGATCACTGATCTACTGGTCTCAGCCTGGTCACATGTCCACTGGTCTCAGCCTGGTCACTGATCCACTGGTCTCAGCCTGCATGCTCCTCCTCCTCTCTGCCTGATCACTGATCTACTGGTCTCAGCCTGGTCACATGTCCACTGGTCTCAGCCTGGTCACTGATCCACTGGTCTCAGCCTGGTCACTGAGCCACTGGTCTCAGCCTGGTCACATGTCCACTGGTCTTAGCCTAGTCACTGATCCACTGGTCTCAGCCTGCATGCTCCTCCTCCTCTCTGCCTGGTCACTGGTCCACTGGTCTCAGCCTGGTCACTGATCCACTGGTCTCAGCCTGCATGCCCCTCCTCCTCTCTGCCTGATCACTGATCCACTGGTCTCAGCCTGGTCACATGTCCACTGGTCTCAGCCTGGTCACTGATCCACTGGTCTCAGCCTGGTCACTGAGCCACTGGTCTCAGCCTGGTCACTGATCCACTGGCTCAGCCTGGTCACTGATCCACTGGCTCAGCCTGGTCACTGATCCACTGGTCTCTGCCTGGTCACTGATCCACTGGTCTCAGCCTGGTCACTGAGCCACTGGTCTCAGCCTGGTCACTGATCCACTGGTATCAGCCTGGTCACTGAGCCACTGGTCTCAGCCTGGTCACTGAGCCACTGGCCTCAGCCTGGTCACTGGTCCACTGGTCTCAGCCTGGTCACTGATCCACTGGTCTCAGCATGCATGCCCCTCCTCCTCTCTGCCTGATCACTGATCCACTGGTCTCAGCCTGGTCACTGATCCACTGGTCTCAGCCTGGTCACTGAGCCACTGGTCTCAGCCTGGTCACTGATCCACTGGCTCAGCCTGGTCACTGATCCACTGGTCTCAGCCTGGTCACTGATCCACTGGTCTCAGCCTGGTCACTGATCCACTGGTCTCTGCCTGGTCACTGATCCACTGGTCTCAGCCTGCATGCTCCTCCTCCTCTCTGCCTGATCACTGATCTACTGGTCTCAGCCTGGTCACATGTCCACTGGTCTCAGCCTGCATGCTCCTCCTCCTCTTAGCCTGGTCACTGATCCACTGGTCTCAGCCTGGTCACATGTCCACTGGTCTCAGCCTGGTCACATCTCCACTGGTCTCAGACTGCATGCTCCTCCTCCTCTCAGCCTGGTCACTGGTCACTAGTCCACTGGTCTCAGCCTGCCTGCTGCTCCTCCTCTATGCCACTGGCCATGTGATCTGCGCTAATCTGGAGTCCAGATGTGTCCTGTTCTTCTCTTTAGTCACCCTCCTCAACCGCTGCTTAGCTGGCACTGTGTGTGGAAGTGTGTGTGTTGGTGTATGTGTGTGCATGTTTTTATGTACATGTGTTTGGGAGGAAGAAAGGAAGGGAGTGTGTGTGTGTGTGTGTGTGTGTGTGTGTGTGTGTGTGTGTGTGTGTGTGTGTGTGTGTGTGTGTGTGTGTGTGTGTGTGTGTGTGTGTCCTTTTTCAAACCACATTATCTGCCAGTCTATGCTGCCTCCCACTGGTTGGGTGTGATATTACTAGACGTGTGTATTGGGTTGTAAAACTTACAACCCAGTGGAACATCTTTGACTAGTTTCCCCGGATGCTCTTTAACAACAACGGAGACTCCTTTGACACTCAATACAGAGAAACCTGGAAGATAAACAATTACAAGGACTTTGGATGTGAATATTTTTTCACTCATTTGCTCTGGTCGATGTGTCCCTAGTCATAGGCGATGACAAACCTTTCAATAAGTGGGTGTTCAGTTATGGGCTCCACCACCACCGCCAGCATCTCCAGCTATGAGAGGGTGCATCCCAAATCGCACCCTATTCCCTATATAGTGCACTACTTTTGCCAAGGGAATAGGGTGCTATTTGGGACAAAAGCAAACACTACCACAGAGACATCTCTTGTAAACAGCAGACCATAATCATATGTAGCCTAAACTGAGACACGATTAATGGAAATCCCCCTGCCAGAAAACACAATAAATGCCTATGTTTTGGAAAGTGATCAAGATGGGTTTGTGTCTATGTGGAGTCTGGATATACATTGCACTAGCTAACTGCCCAATTATGTATAGAAGCACAGACCGGTTTCATCTAATTTGCAGAGTGGCTCAAGTTTCAATGAAACCATGCTCTGTAAAGCTCTATACAGGGGATTATAGTGACCTGTTAATTGTCCTCCTATACTCCTTTTTCCTCCCAGCACATCATGGATCTGACCTCTGTGTAACATCTTGATGATAGATATCAAATTTAACAGTTTCATTGGCTGCTATAAAACAAAACAAAGCCCTGCTTTGTTTTTCAGACACCCCGGCCAAATAAGAGAGAATGCTGCCAGATCAGTCAGCATTGTGGGCTGTGCTTGCTGTGACTCTGGGCTACGCTCCCCACAGGCAGGGAGGAGAGGGGGCTCCAGCTCTGGGAGCCTTACTCCTCTTCTCTTCTCCTCCCCTTGTCTCCCCCATCCAGCTCCCCTCCACCCCTCTCCATGTCCCCCTGTTCCACAGCCTCCCCAGGGGGTGGGTCAGGTGGGGAAGCGTCCCCTCCCCGGCCCCAGAGGGAGGAGGGGGGTTTTCTATGTGGACAGAATGGTTTTGTCAGCAGCCTGTTGCTTAGGTTTGTTTGGAGCTTGTGGTCCCTGCTGGAATATGTAACCAAATTCCTTCTCCCGGTCCCACAATCGGAGTATGTTGCCAGATTCCCTGGCAAAAAGGCCCTGAATTAGGGCCAGACCTCCTGCTCATCCCACAAACCCTTTCATGTTCCCAAACCACAGCCTGAGCGAGGCGCCTCGGTTTCAACAGCAGCAGACCAGCATATGTTTGCCTAATTCCTGAGACATGATGACAGTGGTCTCCCAGCCACGAAAAGATGGCTTCAGTTGTTTTTTTGTTTTTTTTTACCCTTTAATTATTATTTTCTGTTGTTGATGACTTCCAATAGTCACTCGACGCCACGTTTTCTCATTACATATGTTTTTATATGCCGACCCCACTCTTACCCCACAACTCCACATCCCCCACCCTCCCTCAACATACCCACAATGCCTAGCCCCATGACCCAGGACAAGGGGAGTGGAAAAAACAGAGCCCAGTGGGGGAGGCTTTTCGTTGGCCAACGGGAGATGGAATTATGGTTGGATATTACCCACAGGCCACTGCAGGGTGCTGGACAGGCTCAGTCTGCTGAGAGGTGGACACGGTTAGCCTTCCTACCGCAGGTCCCACTATATTACCCATAACTACCTCTGATGGTACAGACAGGGTGTCAGTCAGAGGAACCGTACCCAAAACATCACGCCATGATGCCTACAGTATATGACCTCTAGTTCACACTTGACTACCGCTTCCTACAAGACTGTACAGTATCCTGGTAAAGGCTTTGTCTATGTCCCAAATTGCACCCTATTCCCTTTATAGTGCACTACTTTTGACTAGTGCTCATAGGGCTCTGATCAAAAATAGTGCACCATATAGGGAAGCACCATAGTGAATAGGGTTCAATTTGGGATGCACATTTGTCTTTGGCTGGTGTGTATAGTGTGAAGACCACAGCAGCCAGAGTTAAGTAGTCTTCTCTGGTCGACGTTGTTCATTGTGTGTCCACAATCTAGTGAGCCTTATAATATAAACCCCAAGGTCAGTCAGTCGGCAACCTACCTATTAGCTAGCTAGGCAGAACGGCTCAGTCAGTAAGCTTGGTGGAGTCAGAGTAGAGATACTATTCAGCCAAGAGAAATAAGCAACAGAGTACATAGAAAATAATCTGAATTTAGTGGTACATCATGGTTTGCTTTGAAGGGGAAGGTATTGCTATATCTCTGCTGCTTTATTCCAGGTATCAGAAGCCCTGTAGCTCTCCCCCTTCAGGCTGGTGTTTGGGAATTATAGATTCTTTGGCTGGCGTGGACTGCCTGTGGCTGTCATTGCATGTGTTTAGTTTCACCACCAGTTCCTATGGCTTATATTGCACCCCTGCTAGTCTCTGAGATGGCGTGTGACACACACTTATCCAAGGCAAATCTGCTCGTCCCGCTCTGCCAACTCAAACAGCTCTCTGTATATTACTGACGTCCAACCCAATATCTTTGGACTTTTAAAGGCGTGTTCTTTCTTGTTTTTTCATGTACAAATCTGACCATAGTTTCAAATACTCAATCATTAAATCCTCAGTGCTGCTTGCTGAAACATTCAGAGTTTATTTTATTCCTGGATGTACAGACAGCCGCAATACATTTTTAGAAGCTGTGGCAGGAGCCGTGTGTATTTTAACACGTTGGCCATATGCAGAACACTGACCCATTCCATAAACACAACTGTCTGTCTGCTGCAGCCTGCACACCATAGGTCCACTTCACCAGTCTGACAGGAGGGCTGGGGGTTTGTGTGTGTGCGTGTGTGTGTGTGTGCTATGCTGTAGCACTTTCTCTTTGTGGAGAGGTGGGCAGCTCTTGAGTTGAAACTCTTGCTGCATTTTGACTGAGACACAAGACTCATTTTTATCAGAAGAGCCAGAGACCTCATCCTTATGTTCACCAGAAGATTGCTAGAATTAACTTTAAAGGGCTGTTCCCGTCCACCAGGCATCATCCAAAACTAAACTATGACTGTTGCAATTTCAATCTTATCAATTCTCATAACCTCTCCTGTCAGGTCAAAGACTATAACGGTGTTTAACTAACATTAGGTTGTGTATGATTAAATGGTTTTAAATGGTTTTATTAAATGGCCCACAAAATGAATTTGAGATGCCTCCTCTTTGTCTGGCGAGTCCTTCATTCATGTACTGTAGAAAGTAATTTGTTCTGCAAAACAATATAATAATTGTAAACCCGTTGCCTAGAACCTTTTGAGCAACCCAAATCAAAGTATTTCAGTGTTCAATACTTAAAGTAATAAAGAGACATCATTACCCATATGGTTATCTTTTTAAGTTGTGAATACTTAACTGTTTTGTGTTTCATGAACTTTTGACACTAAATTGCATGATGTATTCTGAACTAGAACAATTGAAGTTACTTGAACATTAATATTTATTCTAGGGAACATAAAAATGTAGGGTTCCTTCTACTAAAATTATTAACCTTCATTACAACTTTTTTCAAGTCTATGTAGTTCTGATTAGTCATTTTCAATGGTCATGTCTTAATGTTTAACATTGTTCTATGTATTTGACGATTTGTCATTTTAACCCACCTTGGCATGCATTGTTGAGCACAGTGCTCATTCCTCTAGCAGTAAAGGGAGGCAGAGTTGTAACCAGGCATTGTTGAGCACGGTGATCATTATTCTAGCAGTAAAGGGAGGTAGAGCTGTAACCAGGCATTGTTGAGCACAGTGTTCATTCCTCTAGCAGTAAAGGGAGGTAGAGTTGTAACCAGTTATTGCTGAGCACAGTGCTCATTCCTCTAGGAGTAAAGGGAGGCAGAGCTGTAACCAGGCATTGTTGAGCACAGTGATCATTCCTCTAGCAGTAAAGGGAGACAGAGCTGTAACCAGTCATTGTTGAGCACAGTGCTCATTTCTCTAGCAGTAAAGGGAGGCAGGGCTGTAACCAGTCATTGTTGAGCACAGTGCTCATTTCTCTAGCAGTAAAGGGAGGCAGGGCTGTAACCAGTCATTGTTGAGCACAGTGATCATTCCTCTAGCAGTAAAGGGAGACAGAGCTGTAACCAGTCATTGTTGAGCACAGTGCTCATTTCTCTAGCAGTAAAGGGAGGCAGGGCTGTAACCAGTCATTGTTGAGCACAGTGCTCATTTCTCTAGCAGTAAAGGGAGGCAGGGCTGTAACCAGTCATTGTTGAGCACAGTGCTCATTTCTCTAGCAGTAAAGGGAGGCAGGGCTGTAACCAGTCATTGTTGAGCACAGTGCTCATTTCTCTAGCAGTAAAGGGAGGCAGAGCTGTAACCAGGCATTGTTGAGCACAGTGCTCATTTCTCTAGCAGTGAAGGGAGGCAGGGCTGTAACCAGTCATTGTTGAGCACGGTGCTCATTCCTCTAGCAGTAAAGGGAGGTAGAGCTGTAACCAGGCATTGTTGTTGTGCACAACTTTGTTCATGGTGGGAATGGCTTGTCTCATTTTTGAAGGTCACTTTACCCCTAGGTTTTGATATCCATTCATCGTGATCCATTACACCTTATAGCACAACAAATTGCTTAATATTATTTTAGAAATATACTTTTCTTTCTTCAAACATTCATACAACATTGTGTAAAAGAATAATAAAGTTCTAAAATGTCGAATTACCCACAATCCTCTAAAAACAGAGCCACGTGGCACTAGCACAAGTATTCATAACTTGCAAAAATTTAATAATTCTATTATTTTTTATCTAACTAGGCAAGTCAGATAAGAACAAATTCTTATTTTCAATGATGGCCAAGGAACAGTGGGTTAACTGCCTAGTTCAGGGGCAGAAAGACAGATTTTTACCTTGTCAGCTTGGGGATTCGATCTTGCAACCTTCTGGTTACTAGTCCAACGCTCTAACCACTTGGCTACTTGCCACCCCAATATCAGCACATCACAGATAAGTGAAGTGTTTTTTACTCAAAGAGCAGTATGTCTGACTACTACTTTATTATTTCAAGTAGAGATGTGAAACATAATAGAATCAAGTAAGAACAACTTATTTATTAAGGGTTAGATTGGCTTTAAAATATTAAATCATCATAACTTGCAAAAACCCAATAACTTTAGATTAGCCGAACACAAGTCAGTAAAGTTATATTTACTTAATAACCTAATATTTGTTAACAGTGCTCAAAAACATTAAGTGATAAGAAATCTTATTGACATCTGAGTTAGTACCACTTTTATGATTTGAGTTCTACTGACCATTGGAGATGTTTGAGTAGTTACTTTTTACAGTTTATGGGTGGCCAGAGTTGAAAGGCGGCCGGTCAGTCTGAAAGGGGCCAAAGGGCCAGGGCCCAAGGGTTCTGAGTGGAGTGTCCCCACTGGGCTGCTCTACCTGTGGGTATCAGGTGTTGTGGGGGTCTGGACGCTGGGCAGGCCTGGGGGGTAGGAGGGTAATGACGCATGCATGTGAGGGGAGGCTCTAAGGGTAATGAGGTTTGGAGGATGCCGCCATCTCTGCGGGTGGTCCTCCCCTTCTCTCTGACACTGATCCCCCTACCTCTCTGTCTGTGTGTGCTCACGCGAAACGCCTTGCGTCCACGTCCCCTCCCTCTTCTCCAGCCAGGGACAATTGGATAGGCTCAAGTGGGGCCTTGGAGAGGTGCCCGCCCTGGTTGGCTATCGCCCTCCCGCCTTCCACCCGACCTAGCCAAGCACTCCCGGAGTCCTGGACCACTCAGGGCTTTTCATCACATTACATCAGATCAAAAGCAATAAGCTAATTACAAAGAACTGTGGGCACACAAGCAGTAAATACAGAATCAACATCATTGATTTAATCCTCTCAGAGGCTAAGTGAAAAACTTTGTCAATGCCGATGTCAAAAATTACAGCCCTGTTTTCCGGAGCAACAGCGACAATCGGATGGATTAAAATATCACATGGAGTTCATTCAACCAAAGTAATCTACAGCAATGCCAATGTGAGTCAGACGATGTGATGATGCTCGGCACAAAATGGAAGAAGACGAGAGACGAGAGATTTAATAACAGGCCTTGGATTGGTGTTACACTGCGCTAAGGACACATCTAGAGTTACTTGCTTATTTGTTGATCTGGGGGGGGGGGGGTTTCACAGAGGATGAGGTTTTTGTGTGTACGAATTTCTCTGTTTCTTCAATCATTCATTGTGGCGGTTGGAGAGAAAGAAATGTTTTATGCATGCAGCGATATGCATCTTAAAAGCAGAAGCATTAGGAAAGATACTGAAAATGCTAAAGGTTTCGTACAAAGATGACTTATTCATGATGTTCTGAGAAAAGCAGAAGTGTGTTTTAGAGCAAATCCATGTTATCATTGTAGAACCTCTCTCGTCTCTCTCAGTCCCAGAATTCATTTCTCCACCTGAGAACAGGGTCTGTAATGACAGCTGGAGGTGGGGCTGCTATAACGCTGTTCTACCCCTAACCAACACTTACATAAAAGGGTTATTCGGCTGTCCCTATAGGAAAACCCTTTTTTGGTTCTGCTGTAGCTACAACCCTTTTTGGTTCCAGGTAGAACCCTTTTGGGTTCCATGTAGAGCCCTCTGTGTAAAACCTCAAAAGGTTTCTATTTGGAACCAAAAGGGTTATACCTGGAACCAAAAAGGTTATACCTGGAACCAAAAAGGTTATACCTGGAACCAAAAAGGTTATACCTGGAACCAAAAAGTGTTCTTCAAAGGGCTCTTCTATGAGGGCAGCGGAATAACCTTTTTAGGTTCTCGATAGCACCTGTTTTTCTAAGAGTGAACATAACATGTATGATATCAAAGCATGGAAGGAAGGGGAGGAGGCTTTTCTCTCTCTCAAGAAAGTTCTGCTGTAATAAGGCAATAAGTAATACGGCAATTCAAGCAGTCTGGTCTCCCTGGATCATAACCTGACCTAAGACGTATGTCTTTTTAATCAGACAGGAGTGACCTGAGGTGGCTGACACCCTCAGCAGATTGTCATGACATCCAATCCCACTTCAGACAACAGGGTACAGCTAACCTGTCCTAGTATTTATCCACCTCTCATCACGACGTACGCTGCAAACACATCATGGGGAAATATATGTGTATCAGGTTATCTTAAGCTGTGCCTTCACAGAAGAAAATATTAGAGGAGCACATGTTATGTCGCAGTGGTTCCGTGTGCGCATACAGTGCAGTTTCTGTGTCTCTGTTTGTGCGTTCGTGTGTACGTTTGCGTGCGATCTGTGCGATGTTGGCTTGCCCCCTATTGTCTGTAGCTCTGTCTCTATGGTGTCAGCCCTCTCTCTGACCTCTCATATGCCACATATTGCTCCCATCCAGCAGCAGTGTTTCTCTGGAATATGTAGGCCAAGGCCTCATCTTGAACTTCACCCCAAACCCATCGTAGAAAGCAGTGTTTGTTGTGCAAGTAAGCCATCTAATAGACAACAATAGAACATGTTCTGGTATAATTCACCAATACTCTCCCATGAGCTCCAGAGATGTGAGGGCATGTGTGTTTGCCTACCAGTTGTCAGCTTGTTTCTATCTAAGATTCATGATGTGGTTAGTTCAGTGACATTTGGCTAAGTCTCCCCAATATCATTTTTTCCAATCTGACCACAGACAATACTAAAATACAGTGTTCTGAGATCTGACTTTTCAAGTTGACAGTCTCAGTAGGGATTAGTACTCTGGAGTAGTGTAAATAGAGTGGGGTGTCTGTCCTGTACTCAGTGTCCTCACTCCTCAGCAGAGATAACTGGCCCTTGTTACAGCCTCATTTCTCCTGTGTAAATATCCTCAAATGGGATGCCATAGCATTCTCCCCACTTCATCTGGCTCTGATTAATGTTTTACGGCATTGAATTAAATGTGCTAGAGAGAGAGAGCTGTAGCTGCTCATGGGACCATTCTATCTTTCTTAACATGTCATTCACATAGTCCTATGACTGCTTCCATGTGTCATTGTTCAGTGTGGCTCTGTGGTGCAAGCGAGGTGGCAGCGGATAATAACACAAATGAAACGAATGGCAGTTGGGGAAAACATACCCGCCGTGCTGTTTGAAATCTACAGTCATCACTCAATCAGTGTGGAGGCAGACGTGTGTATGAGGCTGGAGAGAGACAGACATGGGTAGCATGGTGAGCTTACTGTACAGCAGTCTAATTTGTAGGACTGTGACTGTACACACAAAGAGCATTTGACTGACTGGGTGACACTGGCCTTGACTGGATTGTTCTAGTTCTAGTTCTTGTAATCAGAATTTCATATCCACCTATCATATCAGTGTTTCTTTCTAACAGGGAGCTCAGCATAACACCCAGTAGCAGGTGGCTAATGTCATCATTCAGGTTATTCAACACTAGAGTCCATTATAGTCGCTGAGCCGTGAGAAGACGGGGGAAGCGTTTTTTTTATGGAATCTTTAATTTCACAGAGCTCTCTTTCACAGATATCCCACAGCACTGGAGATTGTGTAACAGAAAATAGGAATCAAGCTCTTTTGAAAGCACATTAAGCAGAAAGCAATTAACTAACACACAGTAGTTAGTTTCTGTATTAATACTTCAACAGCTGGAGCAGATTGGTTCGTCATTTTATCCCCTCTCCAGCTGTTACTTTACTGACAAGAACATTAAAGAGGATTTGTCCGTTAATAAAGTAGAGCCATATATAGATACCTCTCTTAGAATGGAACCCTGAGGGAGACTAGATTTACATATGGAAAACTAAACTCAGGAAAACGAGAATGAACGGACATCTTTGAAATACCCTGCCGGTCAGGCGTCTTTTCAGCACGGCGATCTGATGGGAGCGGTTTCAAAGGACTTTTTTATTGTGTAGCAGAATGTTGTCGTTGGTGTACATTTCAAAGTGCTTTATTGGCGCTCTCCTCAGATGTGCTGCCTTCTCGCTCAGAGGAACATTTGTTATGTTGTGAATTGGGAACTAAAGGGTAGGCCCGGGAATGTTTGATGAACGCTCGCTTCGCCTTCTACATCTGGTTAGACTGAATCCAATCAGACTGCGTTGTTCTGAGCTGTTGACTATCTCTGTTTTATTTTATAAAGCCAGAAGGCAAAAATGAAGGCAAAAAAATCTAATTGAAATTGTTGCATTGTGTTTTTTAATTTAATTGTTGCGTTGTGTCTTCTAAATGTACAGTTGAAGTTGGAAGTTAACGTACACCTAGGTTGGAGTAATTAAAACTTGCTTTTCAACCACTCCACACATTTCTTGTTAACAAACTATAGTTTTGGCAAGTCGGTTAGGACATCTACTTTGTGTATGACAATTGTTTACAGATTATTTCACTTATAATTCACTTTATCACAACTCCAGTGGGTCAGAAGTTTACATACACAAAGTTGACTGTGCCTTTAACCAGCTTGGAAAATTCCAGAAAGTTATGTCATGGCTTTAGAAGCTTCTGATAGGCTAATTTACATTATTTGAGTCAATTGGAGGGGTACCTGTGGATGTACTTCAAGGCCTACCTTCAAACTCAGTGCCTCTTTGCTTGACGTCATGGGAAAATCCAAATAAATCAGCTAAGACCTCAGAAGAAAAAATTGTAGACGTCCACAAGTCTGGTTCATCCTTGGGAGCAATTTCCAAATGCCTGAAGGTACCACGTTCATCTGTACAAACAATAGTACGCAAGTATAAACACCATGGGACCACGCAGCCGTCATACCCCTCAGGGAGGAGATGCGTTCTGTCTCCTAGAGATGAACGTACTTTGGTGCAAAAAGTGCAAATCAATCCCAGAACAACAGCAAAGGACCTTGTGAAGATGCTGGAGGAAACAGGTACAAAAGTATTTATAGCCACAGTAAATCGAGTCCTATATTGACATAACCTGAAAGGCCGCTCAGCAAGGAAGAAGCCACTGCTCCAAAACCGCCATAAAAAAGTCAGACTACGGTTTGCAACTGCACATGGGGATAAAGATTGTACTTTTTGGAGAAATGTCCTCTGGGGTCTGATGAAACAAAAATATAACTGTTTGGCCATAATGACCATCATTATGTTTGGAGGAAAAAAGGGAGGCTTGCAAGCCGAAGAACACCATCCCAACCGTGAAGCACGGGGGTGGCAGCATCATGTTGTGGGGGTGCTTTGCTGCAGGAGGGACTGGTGCACTTCACAAAATAGATGGTTTCATGAGGAAGAAACATTGTGGATATATTGAAGCAACATCTCAAGACATCAGTTAAAGCTTGGTTACAAATGGGTCTTCCAAATGGACGATGACCCCAGCCATACTTCCAGTTGTGGCAAAATGACTTAACGACAACAAAGTCAAGATATTGGAGTTGCCATCACAAAGCCCTGACCTGAATTCTATAGAAAATTTGTGGGCAGAACGGAAAAAGCGTGTGCGAGCAAGGAGGCCTACCAACCTGACTCAGTTACACCAGCTCTGTCAGGAGGAATGGGCCATAATTTACCCAACTTATTGTGGGAAGCTTGTAGAAGGCTACCCAAAACGTTTTCCCAAGTTAAACGGCAATGCTACCAAATACTAATTGAGTGTATGTAAACTTCTAGGAATGTGATGAAAGAAATAAAAGCTGAAATGAATCATTCTCTCTACTATTATTCAGACATTTCACATTCTTAAAATAAAGTGGTGATCCTAACTGACCTAAGACAGGGAATTTGTACTTGCATTAAATGTCAGGAATTGTGAAAAACTGTGTTTAAATATATTTGGCTAAGGTGTATGTAAACTTCCGACTTCAACTGTATTTGGAAAACAGTTTTCCATATTTAAGGGATAAAGTAGCTTCTATTTGTAGTTTCTGTAAACCAAATGTTTATTGGATCAGCCCGATGCTAGTGCCAGTGCCTGCCCTCCGGGGTCTTAGCCCGACTGTCAAAACAAACATACCAAGAACAACTTGAGAGAATCTGCCACTGGTGCCACATCCGTCCTGTCTTAAACCAGCTTAGACCACCAGACATGTACTTATGTGCCCAGGCAGTTGCCACACTATGCCACATGCCTGCTTGATTAAGTGAGTGTTGGGTACGGCTCACTGACTGACAAGCCCTGGGCTGCTGGGATGGGGAAGAGAAGCGAGGAGAATCTTTCTCTCTCACTAGTGTTCAGTGGGCCCTCTAGGATGTCAGGCCCATGTCTGCCCGTTTAAAGAGGTAAACCAGGACAGATTGGAAGCAGGTGGTTGCATCTTCTGAAGGGGCAGCAGAGTCTTTTAGTCCCTGATCCAGTCATTGGTCTCTGTTTGATGTGAGAGCCTAGATATAGATAAATGGAGAATATCTACACATCTATAATTAGAAATATCTCCATTCATTACAGAACTAAAAATATTGAGGATATCTAAAAAGAATACTCGAAGCACAGTATACTGTAGGGACTTTAGTGTGGCTCAAAGGATGGTTATTAATATGATTTCAAAGTTTCCTGAATGTGAAGTCTACTTAAACAATGGTCTTGATTGAGCTCTGTTCCTCTTAGTTAATCCAGATGTGTATGAATGAAAGCCTTTCAGATCTAATTACTTTGTCAGATGGAACTTACATATTTTAAACACCTTTAAAAATCACTGCAGCATTTAGTCCCATTACATTCAATGTTATAAGCAGAAAGAAAAATGCTTTTCACAACACCATCCCAGCCTATGCCATATTTGTTTTGTTGCTTGGATACTTATTGTTAAAAAGAGACAAAGTGTTTTGAGGGGGGGGGGGGGGGGGTGGGGGGGGTGGGAGAAAATCAAATGCATCACAGTTTGCAGCAGAAAAATAAGTGGCAAACATTATGAGAGTGAAAACCATTAAAACAAAACTCTTAATTTATGGTTCTGGTCTGTTTGTCATTTGGCTTGGCTACTGCACTGTTGCGTAAGCCCATAAGAGTGGAATAATTACAGTATATTCATGGACACAGCTAGATGGGATTTATAATGGGCTGGTGGAAGAGAGGGAGGAGAAGGCTGAGGAACAACTGTGGCCCTTTGCTGCAGCCAGCGCCATGGCTCTCTCTCTGCTCTGATCCAGATGTGATGTGAGAATGGGGCCACGGCCCTACGTGGTTCTACTTTATCACAATGGGAGAGGGAGGGACTAGGGAGAGGAGAGGGAGAGGACAGGAGGAGAGGGAGAGGGATAGGGAGAGGAGAGGGAGAGAGAGAGGAAGAGGACAGGAGGAGAGGGAGAGGGTTAGGGAGGGAGAGAGAAAGAGGACAGGAGGAGAGGGAGAGGGAGAGGGAGAGGGAGGGGGAGAGGGAGAGGGCAAGAGGAGAGGAGATAGATAGGGAGAGAGAGAGAGGAAGAGGACAGGGGGAGAGGGAGAGGGATAGGGAGAGAGAGGAAAAGGACATGAGGAGAGGGAGAGGGTTAAGGAGAGAGAGAGGAAGAGGGAGAGGGATAGGGAGAGAGAGAGGAAGAGGACAGGGGGAGAGAGAGAAGAAGGAGAGGGATAGGGAGAGAGAGAGGGAGAGGACAGGAGAGGGAGAGGGATAGGGAGAGAGAGGGGAAGAGGAAGAATTATAGGGAGAGAGAGAGGGATAGGGAGAGAGAGAGGAAGAGGACAGGAGGAGAGGGAGAGGGATAGGGAGAGGGATAGGGAGAGAGAGGAAGAGGACAGGAGGAGAGGGAGAGGGACAGGGAGAGAGAGAGGAAGAGGACAGTAGGAAAGGGAGAGGGATAGGGAGAGAGAGAGGAAGAGGACAGGAGGAGAGGGAGAGGAATAGGGAGAGAGAGAGGAAGAGGAAGAATTATAGGGAGAGAGAGGAAGAGGGAGAGGGATAGAGAGAGAGAGGGGAAGAGGACAGGAGGAGAGAGAGGAAGAGGAAGAGGAAGAGGAAGAGGGAGAGGGATAGGGAGAGGAAGAGGGATAGGGAGAGGAAGAGGACAGGAGGAGAGAGAGAGGGAGAAGACAGGAGGAGAGGGAGAGGGATATGGAGAGAGAGAGGAAGAGGAAGAAGGATAGGGAGAGAGAGGAAGAGGGAGAGGGATAGAGAGAGAGAGAGGGGAAGAGGACAGGAGGAGAGAGAGAGGAAGAGGGAGAGGGATAGGGAGAGAGAGGAAGAGGACAGGAGGAGAGGGAGAGGGACAGGGAGAGAGAGAGAGGAAGAGGACAGGAGGAGAGGGATAGGGAGATAGAGAAGAAGAGGAAGAAGGATAGGGAGAGGATAGGGAGAGAGAGAGGAAGAGGGAGAGGGATAGGGAGAGAGAGATGAAGAGGACAGGAGGAAAGAGAGAGGAAGAGGGAGAGAGAGTGGGCGAGAGAGAGGGATAGGGATAGGGAGAGAGAGAGGAAGAGGAATAGGAAGAGGAAGAGGAAGAGGAAGAGGAAGAGGAAGAGGAAGAGGAAGAGGGAGAGGGATAGGGAGAGGAAGAGGGATAGGGAGAGGGAAGAGGAAGAGGACAGGAGGAGAGAGAGAGGGATAGGGAGAGAGAGGACGGGAGGAGAGAGAGAGAGAGAAGAAGAAGAGGGAGAGGGACAGGGAGAGAGAGAGGAAGAGGAAAGGAGGAGAGAGAGAGGAAGAGGACAGGAGGAGAGGGAGAGGGATAGGGAGTTAGAGAGGAAGAGGAAGAAGGATAGGGAGAGATAGAGGAAGAGGGAGAGGGATAGGGAGACAGAGAGGAAGAGGACAGGAGGAGAGAGAGAGGAAGAGGGAGAGAGAGAGGGATAGGGATAGGGATAGGGAGATAGAGGGAGAGAGAGGAAGAGGAAGAGGAAGAGGGAGAGGGATAGGGAGAGGGATAGGAAGAGGACAGGAGGAGATAGAGAGGGATAGGGAGAGAGAGGACGGGAGGAGAGAGAGAGGGAGAGGGAGGACGGGAGGAGAGAGAGAGGGAGAGGGAGAGGGAGAGAGGAAGAGGACAGGAGGAGAGGGATAGGGAGATAGAGAAGAAGAGGAAGAAGGATAGGGAGAGGATAGGGAGAGAGAGAGGAAGAGGGAGAGGGATAGGGAGAGAGAGATGAAGAGGACAGGAGGAGAGAGAGAGGAAGAGGGAGAGCGAGTGGGCGAGAGAGAGGGATAGGGATAGGGAGAGAGAGAGGAAGAGGAAGAGGAAGAGGAAGAGGAAGAGGGAGAGGGAGAGGGATAGGGAGAGGAAGAAGGATAGGGAGAGGGAAGAGGAAGAGGATAGGAGGAGAGAGAGAGGGATAGGGAGAGAGAGGATGGGAGGAGAGAGAGAGAGAGAAGAAGAAGAGGGAGAGGGACAGGGAGAGAGAGAGGAAGAGGACAGGAGGAGAGAGAGAGGAAGAGGACAGGAGGAGAGGGAGAGGGATAGGGAGAGAGAGAGGAAGAGGAAGAAGGATAGGGAGAGAGAGAGGAAGAGGGAGAGGGATAGGGAGACAGAGAGGAATAGGACAGGAGGAGAGAGAGAGGAAGAGGGAGAGAGAGAGGGAGAGAGAGAGGGATAGGGATAGGGAGATAGAGGGAGAGAGAGGAAGAGGAAGAGGGAGAGGGATAGGGAGAGGAAGAGGGATAGGGAGAGGGATAGGAAGAGGACAGGAGGAGATAGAGAGGGATAGGGAGAGAGAGGACGGGAGGAGAGAGAGAGGGAGAGGGAGGACGGGAGGAGAGAGAGAGGGAGAGGGCGAGGGAGAGGGAGAGGGAGAGAAGAAGAGGGAGAGGGACAGGGAGAGAGAGAGGAAGAGGACAGGAGGAGAGGGAGAGGGATAGGGAGAGAGAGAGGAAGAGGAAGAAGGATAGGGAGAGAGTGATGAAGAGGAAGAGGGAGAGATAGAGGAAGAGGGAGAGGGATAGGGAGAGAGAGAGGAAGAGGACAGGAGGAGAGAGAGAGGAAGAAGGAGAGAGAGAGGGAGAGAGAGAGGGATAGGGATAGGGAGAGAGAGAGAGAGAGAGGGAGAGAGAGGAAGAGGACAGGAGGAGAGAGAGAGGAAGAGGACAGGAGGAAAGGGAGAGGGATAGGGAGAGAGAGAGGAAGAGGAAGAAGGATAGGGAGAGAGTGATGAAGAGGGAGAGGGATAGGGAGCGAGAGAGGAAGAGGAAGAAGGATAGGGAGAGAGTGATGAAGAGGGAGAGAGATAGGGAGAGAGAGATGGATAGGGATAGGAAGAGAGAGAGGGATAGGGAGAGAGAGAGGAAGAGGAAGAGGGAGAGGGAGAGGGATAGGGAGAGGAAGAGGGATAGGGAGAGGGGAAGAGGGAGAGGGATAGGGAGAGAGAGAGGAAGAGGACAGGAGGAGAGAGAGCGGAAGAGGGAGAGGGATAAGGAGAGAGGAAGAGGGAGATGGATAGGAAGAGGAGAGGAAGAGGGGCCGCAGGCTGCATGTGAAGTCACTCCAACATGTCCAGCTACAGAGGGTCATGCCATCTCATAATCGCAACGTGTCATGATCAAACACTTGGCCAGCGTTGTGTCCTATGTGTTGCAGAGCATATGTTGACCAAAGTGTGTGTGTATGTGTGTGAGTCGTGTGGATGATGATATGTTTATGGGGACAGCCACATGAATATGGGGACATAGTCAGGATGTCTGTGGAACTTGTGGGAAGAGTTGTAATGATTTGTGGTTGACATATTACCTGATTTCACCCTGCCTTTCCACACACACACACACGCACGCACGCACGCACGCACGCACGCACGCACGCACACACACACACACACACACACACACACACACACACACACACACACACACACACACACACAGGCCGGGGTGCCGGCTGAAACTTGACCGATTCGCCCAGGTGGTGGACATGAGAGCGCAACACGGCAAAACTTCAGGAAACTGGAAGGTATATGAAAAGCATAGCAACACATTTATTATGGCTATTCACCTCCACACAAAAAATAAAAGTAGTCGGCCCTGTAGAGAACATGAAAGCAGTTGTTTATTTCAAAGTGTGAGTATTTAAATCCATAAGTACCAAAAAACGCTGATGGTTATGATAGTGATGGTACTGCTCCTTTACTGTCACCTATATAGTTGTTTCATGTCACTTTCATTGGCTGTATGGTTTTTATAAATCCTTTTATTAGCTCCCTTGTGCCAGTCAGTTCTCACATGCCAGCTCTTCTGAAACGAATAATAAAATGTACGCATTGTGTTGTTGTGTGCTCCTGGGAAGTATCTCTGACACTGGTTACTGGTTACAAGACACGACACACAACACAACACACAGGCATGTTGGGTATTCAGTTTACTGATGTCCCACAGATTCCTGTCAAATATTGTGTTTTGGCTCCTTGCAACATGGTAGAAATAAATCAAACAATGTAACATAATTCTGTTATCCATGCTGTGGGGGTGAGAAGGGTGCAGCCACCCATACCACCCATACCACGCATACCCCCCCCCACCTACACCACTTATACCACCTATACCACGCATACCCCCCCCCCCCCCACCTACACCACCTATACCACCCATACCACCCATACCACCCATACCACGCATAACCCCCCCTCCTACACCAACTATACCACCCATACCACACATACCCCCCCACCTACACCACCTATACCACCCATACCATGCATACCCCCCCCCCACCTACACCACCTAACCACCCATACCACCCATACCACGCATACCCCCCCCCCACCTACACCACCTAACCACCCATACCACCCATACCACGCATACCCCCCCACCTACACCACCTATACCACCCATACCATGCATACCCCCCCCCACCTACACCACCTAACCACCTATACCACCCATACCACGCATAACCCCCCCCCACCTACACCACCTAACCACCTATACCACCCATACCACGCATAACCCCCCCTACCTACACCGCCTATACCACCCATACCACGCACCCCACCCCCCACCTACACCACCTATACCACCCATACCACGCATACCCCCCCACCTACACCACCTACACCACCCATACCACGCACCCCCCCCCCCCCCCACCTACACCACCTATACCACCCATACCACGCATACCCCCCCACACCTACACCACCTATACCACCCATACCACACATAACCCCCCCCCACCTACTCCACCTATACCACCCATACCACGCATACCCCCCCACCTACTCCACCTATACCACCCATACCACGCATACTCCCCCACCTACAACACCTACACCACCCATACCACGCATACCCCCCCCCACCTACACCACCTATTCTACCCATTCCACGCATACCCCCCCCCCCACCTACACCACCTATACCACCCATTCCACGCATACCCCCCCACCTACACCACCTATACCACCCATACCACGCATACCCCCCCACACCTATTCCACCCCCCCCCCCACATCACCCATACCACTCATACCACCCATACCACTCATACCACCCCACACCTATTCCACCCACCCACATCACCCATACCACTCATACCACCCATACCACTCATACCACCCCCACACATATTCCACCCACCCTACCACCCATACCACAAATACCCCCCCACCTACACCACCCACCCATACCACCAATACCACTCATACCACCCCACACCTATTCCACCCACCCACACCACCCATACCATCCAAACCACCCATACCACTCACACCACCCCCACACCTATTCCAACCAACCACCCACCCACCCATACCACTCACACCAGCAATACCACTCATACCACTCATACCCCCCACCTGCACCACAAACCCACCCATACCACTCATACAACCCCCCCTCTCAACCCCCCCATACCACCCATACCACTCATACCACCCCCACCCACCCCACCAACCCCACCCGCCCATACCGCCCATACCGCCCATACCACCCATACCACTCATACCACCCCTCCTGGGACATTTAATGTCACACTCCTGCTTTTTCCATATCCCTTCAGCACTGTACTATAAAGGCTTCATAGTCCAATTCACATATCTGTGAATCATGGCTGAACATGCCAAAACATTCTGCCCTCTCTGTTCCCCTGTCATTAGCTCACCCACTCACTACCTAACTCTCTCTCCCACTCAATACCTAACTCTCTCTCCCAGTCACTACAAAACTCTCCCGGTCAATACCTGAATCTCTCTCCCAGTCACTACTACATAACTCTCTCTCCCAGTCACTACCTAACTCTCTCACCCACTCACTAACTAACTCTCTCTCCCAGTCACTACCTAACTCTCTCTCCCAGTCACTACCTAACTCTCTCTCTCCCAGTCACTACCTAACTCTCTCTCCCAGTCACTACCTAACTCTCTTTCCCAGTCACTACCTAACTCTCTCTCCCAGTCACTAACTAACTCTCTCTACAAGTCACGACCTAACTCTCTCTCCCGGTCAATACCTAACTCTCTCTCCCAGTCACTACAAAACTCTCCCAGTCACTACCTAAATCTCTCTCCCAGTCACAACCTTACTCTCTCTCCCAGTCACTACCTAACTCTCTCTCCCAGTCACTACCTAACTCTCTCTCCCAGTCATTACCTATCTCTCTCTCCCAGTCACTACCTATCTCTCTCTCCCAGTCACTACCTATCTCTCTCTCCCAGTCACTACCTATCTCTCTCTCCCAGTCATTACCTATCTCTCTCTCCCAGTCACTACCTATCTCTCTCTCCCAGTCACTACCTAACTCTTTCTATCAGTCACTACCCAACTCTCTCTCCCAGTCACTACCTAACTCTTTCGCTCAGTCACTATCCAACTCTCTCTCCCAGTCACTACCTATCTCTCTCTCCCAGTTACTACCTAACTATTTCTATCAGTCACTACCCAACTCTCTGTCCCAGTCACTACCTAACTCTTTCTCTCAGTCACTACCTAACTCTCTCTCCCAGTCACTACCTAACTCTTTCTATCAGTCACTACCTATCTCTCTCTCCCAGTCACTACCTGCTGGTTCTCCTCACTCCAACATGGCTCAGGACTATAATATTGTAATAATGCAAAGGAGTCTTTGATGGGCCAAATCACCACCAGTTGAAAAGGTAATTTATGTTCTAAGAATCAGAACATGAAGTAAGAAATGAGAAACAAAGGACAGAAAGAAAGCTGAACATTTTGTTAGAAAAGGCTTTCCTTTGATTTTCCCATTTGGAAGTCTGGTATCATAAATAGACAAAGGGAGGGATGATGTACTCCTCTAGTTTATACATGCTGCTCTCATCAATGAAAAAGGCCCATATCCATAATAACTAGCACATGTCTTGCTTTTGTCTTTGTGGTTTTCATTCAGCTATAAATTGAAGGTAGACACTCTTTTTTCCCTCTACTTTTGGGTGACGTGTAAGACAGGTTTAAATGGGTGTAATTTGGCTTTGAAGAGACTGTGTGTGACTCATTAAATGGTGCCCGTTTGCGTGTACACAGTGGTTTTGGAACGGTGTGAGGGCCCTGTAAGTCACCCACCGCTTTCTGCCTGTGTCCTCGGCCCACAAAAGACATCTGGCGCCCATTCCCATAGAAACGGACGCGCGCCAACACGAACACATTAGGAGTTAGACCAAACGCTTTCTTTCAGCCCTCGACTAACACGGAGGGCCTGACAACCCAAAATCGAAATCTTTTGGAGAGGTTCAACATTTACACTTAATTTCTTCTTTCTTCTCACAGTAAGAAAGAAATCTCTTCCTAGTCGCCAGTTCAACTCACTGGAGCGAAATGGATCCTTATTGAATTCTGAATTGGACATCACATGACCATGTTGCACAGCCACTCTCAAATCCGCTGTGGTAGGGATAAAAGAAACAGTTCATTTTTTACAGCACACAGACTAGAGGTGACTTAGTGAGTGGCATATTGTCACTACTTCCCAACTGACCCGTATAACGACTTAGAAGCATGTTTCTCATTGGAACAACATCCCTTCCATACACAGTATCACAGAGTGGCTGCCCAATATAATTAAATAGAACAGTATTATACTCCATATCTCTCTGGGTCGCCATATATACATTGAATCTACATTCCCTAATGTTACAGTATATTACAGTAGATGGAAAGAATAAGTATTTTCCTAATACTCCCACAGGCACGTTCCTGTTCCTGGGATATGTGTTTGTCATTCTCCTTACCTTGCAGAAGTTGTAGTGTTCACATTTACATGTTGTAGGTCTTCCTGGGGGAACAACATTCTCCCTATTCCCTACACAGTGCACTACTTTGACCAGGCCCTAGTCAAAAGTAGTGCATTATATAGGGAATAGTGGGCATTTAATTAGCTCCCTCACCACAGAAAACTGTACCCAGTCCTTCCAGAACAGTTTGTGGTCCTGGACATTGCCATGTAGGGGGGACAGACTGTTTATAGAAAAGTATAATCGCTCATAAACCCCGGCTCCTCACATTCTGCTCATTGCCATCAAACACTTTCACTTTTTTGTTGAGACCATTAACTTTCCATTAGTTTATTATTTGAAAAGGCTAAATGGCTGTAGGAATACAACTGGTATCTGGAGAGAATTCACACCAGGGGGAATTTCAGACCAGGGCTATTTTGGATTTTTAGCCCATGGTTCTGGTCAATAGACCGAATGGGTAATAGTGATGTTGGCATTTGCAGGGCGTCTCAAATGTAGTACTGTAGGTAGATATAATGGACATTTACGGTTATAAGTCTGTACAGTCACAAGTCATAACCTTAACACAGTTTTAGATATTGTAATCTTCCTGGAATCAATATTTCCATTAAAAGACCATGTCTAGATATGACCAGGGGCAAACACTAATCCTCTGGGCCTGTACTGGAGTTTTATTGCTGTCATAAAAACATTTAGTTGAAACTGGTGCATCTGGCAGTCACAGTTCTTCAACCGAGATGCTGTTACATCATGGCTGCTTCTCTTTGAGATCTAACTCAAGTAGAGTGACTCATTTTTGATAAACATCTGCATCATAAAAGAGTGGCCTTGCTCCCCACTCCTCAGTAATGATACTTTGAATATCAGTAATGCAACCAAGCCATTTGTCTGAGGAATATGAGGGAGAAGATCAAAAGCATATTGTACTGTAGTGTGGTGTATTGGGTGCAGACTGGGTGAGCTCATTCACAGTTTCCATGTTGTACTATGTACTGATTAGTATTATCATTGTAATAATCTAATGTCCCTAATTGATATTGTCTTCAGACCCATAATAGTATGGAGCAAGTTGGATTCTTGGTATTGATCTGAAGGCCAAACTACATTTTGGCCAAAGCAACATGGCCAAAGCAACATGACCAAAGCAACATGGTCAAAGGGCCACAGTAACATGGCCAAAGCAACATGGCCAAAGCAACATGGCCAAAGCAATATGGCCAAAGCAACATGGCCAAAGGGCCACAGTAACATGGCCAAAGCAACATGGTCAAAGGGCCACAGTAACATGGCCAAAGGGCCACAGTAACATGGCCAAAGCAACATGGCCAAAGCAACATGGCCAAAGCAACATGGCCAAAGGGCCACAGTAACATGGCCAAAGCAACATGGTCAAAGGGCCACAGTAACATGGCCAAAGCAACATGGCCAAAGTAACATGGCCAAAGCAACATGGCCAAAGGGCCACAGTAACATAGCCAAAGCAACATGGTCAAAGGGCCACAGTAACATGGCCAAAGCAACATGGCCAAAGTAACATGGCCAAAGCAACATGGCCAAAGGGCCACAGTAACATTCAAGCAATATGGCTAAAAGGCCAATGCACTGTTACAAGTTGACAGTCACAAAATAAGACTGTCTCTGTGTGTCTTTCAACATGTTCTTTCTCTCTAAGAGGTGGGTTTGATTAAAGCAAAAGAAAAGTACACCGTGTAAAGAACAGAGCCCCACATTTCGCTGTCTGTTCTCTGTAGAGGAACTAAGATAAATTCCCCTCAGGAAACGAAAGGGCTTATAGCATTACGAGAACTCTTGGTGATTTTTTCCAGATCAATCCAGGCTAAAAAGGTTTAGTTAGATTGAGAAGTCAATAACATTACCTAAATGATGTTTGTTAAATGGGGATTGCGTTGCAGCAGACCTATACAGACCTGTCTTTCTCCCTCCAACCTCCACGACCCCAAATATCTTACAGAACCATAATGACACACACACATTTCCAAAACACTGTTCTCGCCAAAACCATTATCAATATCTGTCAACTTCTTTGTTTATTTGTTTGTTTGTTTGTTCGTTAGTTGTTGCTCGGATGAATTCACAGTTTTTTCGGGGATGTTTTGTGGTGTGGAGAGAAGTTGCTGCCTGGTTTAACTCAGTATTTAATCCCCCAGAAGTCCCTGCGGAATTCTCTTAACGTAGGTCCCAATGTGGAGCACCGCCGAGCTCGGTGCCGAGCCGACAACTCTCTACTCCTCCTCCGCCTTGCTCCTCCGCTCGCTGCTAGGAAAAGCTGCCTGTCTCTCTCTCTATTGCCAGCCAAAGCTGTTGTTTTACAAGTGGAAACCCCACTGCAATTAAACCCCACTGGGTTGGTTTGGCTGAGCAAGATGGCAGAAGCTCTCCCCTGGCATTCTCCCCTCTGCTTG
The DNA here is from genome assembly GCF_013265735.2 of Oncorhynchus mykiss. Lineage (NCBI taxonomy): Eukaryota > Metazoa > Chordata > Actinopteri > Salmoniformes > Salmonidae > Oncorhynchus > Oncorhynchus mykiss. Next base: position 76,789,880 of record NC_048570.1, on the reverse strand, counting down.
TGGCTTTCCACGATTAAACAAGAAAACAAACAAACAAAAACTTACACAAACCAGAGGTCTGAAATCTGAAACCCCATATAACAGCATGGAGACATGGGTGAAAGTTCCCATGACCGTCCGTCAGTCAGTTAATCTGTCTGTCCGTCCTTCCGTCCTTCAGTCACTGGTTCCCCAGATCCAGCTATAACAGGTAAACAGCAGTGTTAGTGGCCGACCTTGGAAACACATGTGTGAAGGTGCAGGGAGCAGCAGTAGTGATGAAAGCTTGGCCCGTGCAGCAGCTGTGCGGTTGTAGGCACTGTTAGTCTCTTTGATCTTCTGTACTCAGGTGTGACAGTGCTTTGGCAGCTTGCGGTGGGTTCTGGCTTCAACTAGGGCCTCTCCTGGACAGGCCCATATGCTCACAGTGAGAGCGTGAGAAAGGGCACCTGCCATAGGCAAAAAGACGCTGAACAAAGTGACGAAATTATTCCTCAAAGACTTTGAGGTAACTTTCCCATTACCACCTCTGGATATTTTATTTTCTGACTGATTTTAGATGACTATAGACTAGAGGCTATTATAATCATACTACTACTATTAAGGGCTGCAGGCCCTTGTGAAAGTCATAACCGTCAGAGTTTCATATTCTGACCCTTCCATTGCCAATGACCAGTTAAGCTTCAAAGAACCGTAATATACCATGGTCTAAAACACATAGAGCCATCACCAACTCAGTCAGCAAATTCACAGATCGTCTGGAGAACCCTCCTTATGGTTTTTCAATAAATCAGTTCAAGCATGGATTTATGAAAATGACTGCTTGAGTGAACCCGGAGGTCAAACAGAAATTAATTGGTCTTGGCAATAAATCTGGACCATTTCTATAATTGTTGTTGAATGTGCCTTTACAGTTGTAGAATAATACCGCAAGAATACAAGCTTATTCTGGTGATACATTAAAGGAAACCAAATATCATTTTTATGGCACTGTCTGCTGGACACACCTATTTTTAATAAAAACGTATGTTTGAAATTTGTCCCATAAACCTAAGTCTGCAAAATAGGAAATTAGCCTATTACCTCAATGGTTAATGAGTTGCTTATTTTTCAGGAATCCAAACGGTTATTTGGCCATTTTCTCATCTTTTGGCGTCATGTGGTCATGCTCTGTGTTGTATTATTTCTTATGGCCTAATTAAGACATTAGCCATTATAGAAATTCCTCCAACACTCCCAGTGGATTCAAGCCTTTGTCTTTTGTGTTGTTCCAACTCCCAGGTCAGTGCATCTGTGCTCACTGCTCAGGCCCCAAGGGTTTGTTCAATTACATTACAGACCGCTTTCTTTCTGAGATCTTTGGAAGAGATCTCCCTCTTCTCCCATACTGGCTCTGGTTCACTCCTCGGCTCTGCTGACCACCCCTTGTGTCCCCCCCCAAAATATTTTCAGCCTGTTTTTTGGGCTTTCTCTGTGGCCGCGAACCCAGGCGTCGTCGCTGTCCTCCCTTCTCACCTTGCGTCCTCTGTGACCCCTGCCAAGGAAGGATCTCCTGTCCTTCCATTATTTCCTCCCAGGTCCAACTTATTTTCCCCATCGTAGCACGCTGCTTGGTCCTTGGTTGGTGGGATATTCTGTCACGTACGTGAGGAGAGACGGACCAAGGCGCAGCGGATGTTGAGTTCCACATATCTATTATAAAGTGAAACTTAGCAAGAACAAAACAATAAATCAATAAACTAACAACGAAACGTGACTACGTGGTGCACATGCACAAAACACAAAATAATATCCCACAAACACAGATGGGAAAAATGCTACCTAAATATGATCCCCAATTAGAGACAACGATTACCAGCTGCCTCTAATTGGGAATCATACAAATCACCAACATAGAAAAAATAAACTAGAATACCCCCAGTCACGTCCTGACCTACTACACCATAGAGAAACAAGGGCTCTCTATGGTCAGGGCTTGACAGGAAGAGAGACAGGAGTGAGTGACCTTTGTGAACTGTTTACCCCCATCAGCTTCCAATGCAGACGGCTAGCTTGCATGTCAGACAGTGCTTGACCCAGAGTCCATATCACCTTGATAACAGGTTGAGTTCTTTCAGTAAACATTTTTTTTTAGATCACGGTATACAATTTGAAAATGTTGATATCAAACAGATCAAGGGAACAATCACAACTGACCCGCTACCATCCCATCTCTTTACAGTGAAACCTCAGCGAGGTATACACCAGTAGAGCTTTATCACTCGCTTCCTCTCATCACTTCCTCTCTTCTCCAGCCTCTTCCTGACTAGAGTTGGTTTAGTCTCTAATTTGCTGTACAAAGGTCGCTGTCTGTGTATATTTCATTAGCATCTCTGCAGCGCTCGTTCTCCCGGAGTGGATAATGAGAACCATGGCCTCCTCTCCTCAGCAGAGCTCAGAGCCCAGAAAGAAACATTCTAGTGTCAGCCAATGTCGCAGCTTGATGGCATATAAATGTAATTTATCAGCGTGTTTATGTTGCCGTTTTAGTAGGACATTTTTATGCCTCACTGGAGCAGGGATGCTGTGTCAGTGTAGAATGACAATGTCACTTCTAATAACACACAGATCTGGTATTGGTATGGCGTCATTCTCGTAAACTAAACTCAACGCCATCTGAGGACTGTGATAACTTTATGGTTGTATTTTACTTTCTTTAGCATCACCTTTTGACTTTCACAAACTACTGCAATGACAGATTGAAGGATGTTGAACGTGGACATTTTTTGCTTGATCGTTATGTTCGGTGAATCTGATCTATCTGATGCCTTATTTCCAAGCTAGGTATGAGAGCATCTGTATCCATGATTGTAGCACTTCCTTGCCATACTTGTTATGTGCCAGACCACAAATCACACAAGATGAGCTCAGATGCACCAACTGTCATGTGGAATGTACTTGGTGAGGTAGATAGGGAGTGGTCCCTCTACATCATCTGTCTCTCATGTCATTTTTAGGCCTGGTTTGAGATGTGCTCTATAAATTCAATGTAGTTTAATTGATTGTGATGCTGATTATGTGGAAATACTACTTGTGTGTTTGTGTCATTGTTTCTTGTTGTGTGTGTGTGCGCATGCGTGTGCCTGCACTTGTGTATGTGTTTGGGTACATGTAGAGATGTGTTAAGCGGTGGGAGATCATCAGCATTATCTCATAAATCAATCTGGGAACAGTCAACTCTCACATTCCTGTATCTCTCCTCTCCAACATGGCTGTGTATTCTGTTGTTGTTTGCAGTTTTCAGCATTTATTGCTCCAGCTTTTAACAATGTGTTTCTGTGAGGGTTCTGAACTCTCCCCCTCCCACGTAATGACTGTGTGAGGAGAGAGTCTTGTTTTTATGGCAACTTTAAAACATGTTGGCTGTGCTTCTGCCATATCTTACCCTCCCAGATAGTAACACATGGAATGCTTTGATTCGATGTGGCTCAACATAACAGCTGCTATCACCAAGTTATTGTCAGACTTTATTCTTGTGTCTTTAACCCAAAACCAAACCCTGGTAAATGACCGATTTCCAAAGTTTTCCTTGTTAATGTGATGTCCCCTGTGTAGCTAGTAGGCCAAAACAACCCCCATCAATGATGACACAGACTGACAGCTATGAAGAGTTAGCTAGGTGGATCCTCCTTAATGACCATAATGACTTGTAAGTAGGGTTACAACTTCATGTGGCAATAGTGAGCTAGATTGATGATTTATTTTTTTATTTCACCTTTATTTAACCAGGTAGGCCAATTGAGAACAAGTTCTCATTTACAACTGCGACCTGGCCAAGATAAAGCAAAGCAGTGCGACAAAAAACAACAACACAGAGTTACACATGGAATAAACAAACATACAATCAATAACAATATAAAAATCTATATACAGTGTGTGCAAATGGAGTAAGGCGGTATGGCAATAAATAGGCCTTAGTAGAAAAGTAATTACAATTTAGCAAATTAATACTGGCGTGATAGATGTGCAGATGATGATGTGCAAGTATAAATACTAGTGTGCAAAAGAGCAAAAAAAGTAAATAAAAAAATATGGGGATGAGGTAGTTAGTTGGATGGGCTATTTACACATGGGCTGTGTACAGCTGCAGCAATCGGTGAGCTGCTCACATAGCTTATGCTTAAAGTTAGTGAGGGAGATATAAGTCTCCAACTTCAGCGATTTTTTTAATTCGTTCCAGTCATTGGCAGCAAAGAACTGGAAGGAAAGGCGGCCAAAGGAGGTGTTGGCTTTGGGGATGACCAGTGAGCTATACCTGCTTGAGCGCGGGCTACGGGTTGGTGTTGTTATGGTGACCAGTGAGCTGAGATAAGGCGTAGCTTTACCTAGCAAAGACTTATAGATGACCTGGAGGCAGTGGGTTTGGCGATGAATATGTAGCGAGGACCAGCCAACGAGAGCATACAGGTCGCAGTGATGGGTGGTATGTGGGGCTTGGTGACAAAACGGATGGCACTGTGATAGACTGCATCCAGTTTGCTGAGTAGAGTGTTGAAGGCTATTTTGTAAATGACATCGCCGAAGTCGAGGATCGGTAGGATAGTCCGTTTTACGAGGGTATGTTTGGCAGCGTAAGTGAAGGAGGCTTTGTTGCGAAATAGGAAGCCGATTCTAGATTTAATTTTGAATTGGAGATGCTTAATATGAGTCTGGAAGACACCTATGTATTTGTATATGTCAGAACCGTCCAGAGTAGTGATGCTAGTCGAGCGGGCGGGTGCGGGCATCGATCAGTTAAAGAGCATGCATTTAGTTTTACTAGCGTTTAAGAGCAGTTGGAGGCCACGGAAGGGGTGTTGTATAACATTGAAGCTCGTTTGGAGGTTTGTTAACACAGTGTCCAAAGAAGGGCCAGATGTATACAGAATGGTGTCGTCTGCATAGAGGTGGATCAAGGAATCACCCGCAGCAAGAGCGACATCATTGATATATACAGAGAAAATAGTCAGCCCGAGAATTGAACCCTGCGGTACCCCCATAGAGACTGCCAGAGGTCCAGACAACAGCCCTCCGATTTTGACACACTGAACTCTATCTGAGAAGTAGTTGGTGAACCAGGCGAGGCAGTCATTTGAGAAATCAAGGCTATTGAGTCTGCCGATAAGAATGCAGTGATTGACAGAGTCGAAAGCCTTAGCAGGTCGATGAAGATGGCTGCACAGAACTGTCTTTTATCGGTGGCGGTTATGATATTGTTTAGGACCGAGCGTGGCTGAGGTGCACCCATGACCAGCTCGGAAACCAGATTGAATAGTGGAGAAGGTACGGTGGTATTCTAAATGGTCGGTGATCTGTTTGTTAACTTGGTGCTCTTATTCTCCATTAACTTTTGGAGTTAGAGCTGCAGGATGCAAATTTCTGTTTGAAAAAGCTAGCCTTTGCTTTCCTAACTGACTGTGTGTATTGGTTCCTGACTTCCCTTAAAAGTTGCATATCGTGGGGACTATTCGAACCTAGTGCAGTATGATATGTTGCTATTGGCTAAAATTGTCCAAAAGATCTGAGACTCAGCAGAGAGCCTCCATCTACTGTAGGGTTGGGTCAGGTCCAGGTTAGCAGTCCACCCATTGGCTAGCAGACCTGGGTTCAAACACTTAAAATATATTTTTAAGTACTTTATCTGTTCTTGATTGAACTTCCCTGGCTACATTTATCAACAGAATAGACCCAAACTGTAAACCCGCCCATCTGGCAGTCCAGGCATGCTAGAGCAAACGCTAACAGTATTTGAATGATTTCACATATTATTTGAACCCAACTCTTTTGGCTAGTCACCGTGGAAGAGCTACTATGATGAGGGTTAATTTGAATCTTCTCTCTCTTCTCGACTCCCATCAGGTTTTTCATGTCAGGTTATACATGAGGTATGCATTTCCCTTCTTTGTTGTCATCCCTGGTCCTAGGTGTCTTTCACATGGATGATTATAACAATATCAAAAACAGATTGCTCTAGAAATTATCACTTGCCTCTCCCAGTATCTGAAACGCACCAGAGGCCCACTAAAGAAAGGGGAAGGTGTGCTGTTTTGGGCGAATACTCAAGACTTTAAACCGCTAACTATAAACAGATCACCACTAGATTTGCATGTTGTCCAGCAATGACAATATCAGACAATACCACTTCAGAAGCCTAGCTAGGCTTGAGGTCGGAGCGCAACCACTGTCAGACAGATGTCCACTGTGAATAAGAATCGGCTCGACTCACAGGCTGTGTCCCAAATGGCACCCTATTCCATATGCAGTGACCAGGGTCCATAGGGCAGGGTCAGGGTCCTTTTGACCAGGATCCATAGGGCACTATGCAGAGAATAGGGTGCCATTTGGGACACCATTTGAGCACAACTTCAGAGAGTCCAGCAGCCATTTGTTTGTGTCATCAAGTTCCTCTCAAACCACCAACCAGCAGCTCATAGCCAAGTCCTCTCCAGTCCTCTCCAGTGACCAAGACAGCATGACCTCAAGTGGATGACATATTTCTAATGGCAGACATTCACAGTGGAACAATGTTTTCGTACAAGGGTGTAACTTCTAACCAGAGACCTACCATTCCCCTAGGACTCCCTCTAAACCATCAATCATTGTGTTAATGAAGCTAACCTTTACTCCGACACCAGCTTGATCAATACTGACTGTAATAATACATTGCTATGTTGATCAAATCTATTGTTCAGCTTGATTTTTACAAAGTTCTGCCACGTTGGCTATGAACTTTATTGTCTGAGCCCTGGTTTCAGAAATCCCCTGTCTCCATAACTTTCCCATGGTAAATAGTTACTGTCCGTTTCTGAAGTCGACTGTTTAGCTAAGGACAACAATCGCCAGAGCTTACGTTGGCCAGCCTCATATAAGCTGTCTGCTTTCAAGCTCGGCTGTAACACACATCTCTCATGTGCCTGCAGCGGTGTTCCCAGGCAGCAGCTAATGGATCAAAAAGACAGGAAATAGCAGGCTGGTTCAGGATTCTTCCTCTGATGGTGAAGATGCTCTGGCAACAACTGAGCTGGATAAATCAATACTCTCCATCTGCCAACACTGGCCCATTCACATTGGGCTGCCCCATGCCAGGTGGGTTACCGCAGTAGTTTGGGGTGGATGAACCAACAAATGTTTTAAGAGCATATTGCTTCAGACAACATAAAACGTGAAGCTATTTTGGGGTTAAGTGGAAGCACAACTCCTTGTTTATATCGACTTGTTTGTGCTTGTGCCTGAATGTAGACAGATACATTAATAAAGTATAATGAGCCCCATTGCGTGCATTACCTTGCCCAGAAAGCTTAACACACTATAAATAATGTATAACAGTAGTGGAAGTTCTGTTTAGCCTACCTGGGGACATTCACAGAGAGCTGTGATAATACAGTGATGATGTGATAATACGGACGTTTACATACACCTTAGCCAAATACATTTAAACTAAGTTTTTCACAATTCCTGACATTTAATCCTTGTAAAAATTCCCTGTGAGTTAGGATCACCACTTTATTTTAAGAATGTGAAACGTCAGAATAAAAGTAGAGAGAATGATTTAGTTCAGCTTTTATTTCTTTCATCACATTCCTAGTGGGTCAGAAGTTTACATACACTCAATTAGTATTTGGTAGCATTGCCGTTAAATTTTATAACTTGGGTCAAACGTTTCAGGTAGCCTTCCACAAGCTGTTGTAACTGAGTCAGGTTTTTAGGCCTCCTTGCTCGCACACGCTTTTTCAGTTCTGTCCACAAATGTTCTATAGGATTGAGGTCAGGGCTTTGTGATGGCAACTCCAATACCTTGACTTTGTTGTACTTAAGCCATTTTGCCACAACTTTGGAAGTATGCTTGGGGTCATTGTCCATTTGGAAGACTAATTTGCGACCAAGCTTTAACTTCCTGACTGATGTCTTGAGATGTTGCTTCAATATATCAACATAATTTTCCTACCTCATGAAACCATTTATTTTGTGAAGTGCACCAGTCCCTTGTGGGGCTGCAGCAAAGCACCCCCACAACATGATGCTGCCACCCTCATGCTTCACGGTTGGGATGGTGTACTTTGGCTTGCAAACCTCCCCCTTTTTCCTCCAAACATAACGATGGTCATTATGGCTAAACAGTTCTATTTTTGTTTAATCAGACCAGAGGACATTTCTCCAAAAAAGTATGATCTTTGTCCCCATGTGCAGTTGCAAACCGTAGTCTGGCTTGTTTATGGCGGTTTTGGAGCAGTGGCTTCTTCCTTGCTGAGCGGCCTTTGAGGTTATGTCGATACAGGACTCGTTTTACTGTGGCTATAAATACTTTTGTACCTGTTTCCTCCAGCATCTTCACAAGGTCCTTTGCGGTTGTTCTGGGATTGATTTGCACTTTTCGCACCAAAGTACGTTCATCTCTAGGAGACAGAACGCGTCTCCTTCCTGAGTTGTATGATGGCTGCGTGGTCCCATGGTGTTTATACTTGCGTACTATTGTTTGTACAGATGAACGTGGTGCCTTCAGGCATTTGGAAATTGATGAACCAGACTTGTGGACATCTACAATTGTTTTCTTGGTCCTGGCTGATTTCTTTAGATTTTCTCAAGATGTCAAGCAAAGAGGTACCGAGTTTGATGATAGGCCTTGAAATACATCCACAGGTACAGCTCCAATTGGCTCAAATTATGTCAATTAGCCTATCAGAAGCCTATAAAGCCATGACATCATTTTCTGGAATTTTCCAAGCAGTTCAAAGACACAGTCAACTTAGTGTATATAAACTTCGGGCCCACTGGAATTGTGATACAGTGAATTATAAGTGAAATAATAAGCCTGTAAACAATTGTTGGAAATTTTACTTGTGTCAAAAAATAGTTTTAATGACTCAAACCTAAGTGTATGTAAAACTTCAGACTTCAACTGTACATGCAGTCATAACAATGTGCTCTGTTGGATAGGAATCCTAACAAAGTGAGAAGAATTATTCAGTCCCTGGAGAAACGTCTCTCTACAACGAAAGAGAGAAAGGGAGGTAACACAGAGGACAGAATGTTCTAGAGATTGTACTATTTGTCTAAATGTATTTTTATCACTGCACTTTCATGTAGTTAAGTATTTCTTAGAATTCTTCATCTCTTTGTTGCACTTCTAAGAAAGATGCAAAACAGTTCCTGATGTTGCCTTTTGTACCTCTTGATACCAGTTGATGTTTACCATTGTAATACATGAATATACAGCAGATACTACTAAAGGCACACTTGTATCCCTAGAAAGCATACAGATAGATGTCTATTCTGCGTTGTGTTAGTACTGTTTTTAGTGATATTCATATGGGCTTTTAAACCCTAACTCCCATTGTTGCTACTTTAGATGAGAGAGTCTGAATGCTGACACCGTCTGGGATTCCATGTGATGTACCTTGTCACCTTTTGAACATAAGGGTTGAGGCCTGCTGCTTTGGAGATTGATTGACCAACCAGGTGGAATGGTCATAAATGAGGACATCAAGCCCTGGGATAAAGGACAAGGGAACATTACTACCAAAATAAAAGATATGTTCAAATTTGGTCAATGTTTTGAGATCAAAGACACATGTGTTTGGTGTCATGTTGATGTAACATGGCTTCCATATTCAGGTCATTTGCTCTCTGTAACTTTAGCTGTAATGGTGGCCACCCCGCTGCTGTGTACAGATACCTGTGGAGATGGTCTGGAGTTCACGGTTCTCATTGCTCTTCTCAGTGTTGACCTATGATGACCAGAATAAATATCAGATGTGCCAGCCAGGTGTGTTCATTGCTAGCTTAGCCAATTAGGGTTGATTTCTCAACTCCTCCTCTTGCACTTGTAGCTGTGTGGATATTCTCTGATGTATTTATTCATAATTCAGTGGATTTCAGTCATCATCTTCAGTGTCTATATTCTAACCTATCAAGACTGACGTCTCAGTTAGTTTCTGTTGGAGGATGTCTAGGTGATTCTGATGGCTTCTCTCTGATGAGCGATCAGCACACAGCTTCATAATGTATTTGATGTGTGTGTGTATGGCGGCTCCATGCTAGCCAATGACCAATCACCTGTAACAATAAACGAATGTGCTGCAGGCGTGACGGAGGCGTGGGGAGAGATGCAGCGGCAGCGAGCACGGCCACTCGCTGGACTAATTAACCAGGCGTATAGACAGGGCTCTGTGCCGCAACCCAAGACAATTCCAATCTGAAGAGCTGTAATTGAAGTGACAAGTTAATTACAGCCTGATTATTATCATGCTTTCATTGTAGCCCCCCTTCTCCCCCTTTCCCCCTCTTTTCCCACTCTCTCATATCTCTCTGGATCTCCCCCTCTTTTCCCACTCTCTCATATCTCTCTGGATCTCCCCCTCTTTTCCCTCTCTCATATCTCTCTGGATCTCCCCCTCGTTTACCCACTCTTCCGTTTTCTCTTTTTCCCACAGTCTCTCTCTCTCATTCCCCACTCTCTCTCTCCCTCTCTCTCTGGATCCCTCTTTCCCTTTCTCTTTGTATCTCTCTATCTTCTACTACTCCCTCTCTACCTGTGATGAGTTAATTAAAGATGATCACCCAATAGGTTCTGAGTCTGCATATGTACTCCTCCTCCACCCCCCCCCCCCCCCCCCCCCTCACCTTTTCACTGATGTTGGATGTATAATTAAACTGAGATAAGCTCACTTTGTCTCATTTTCGTTTACAACATTTATGAGCTGTACTTTTTAGAGTCGAAACACCCCCCCCATCACCAGCACCTCTACCCTCCGACCCACCCAATCTCACCCAACCCCTCTCTCTCCCAGTCTCTGTAATTAGTGTAAGCATATTTCTTTAAACAAGCTACATAAAGTTTAGTGGCAGGATTAAATCGCATCATTACCATAATATGGCTGTGCGATTTGCCCCTATCTCTCTGCTTTTCCGCCACATCAAAGCTGGATGGAGCTCTGGTGTAATTGGGCCATGCTGCCTTGTCAAGATGATTCAGGCTGATGGCTGCTCCTCTCCTCTCCCTGCTCTCCCTGAAAACCTCCTGGGTATGATAATTAATGGAGAAAAAAAGTCAAGTTAACATGAAGAAGAGAAGAAAGAAAAAAACTTTGGACAGCTCTGCATGAATATTTTACATATTCAAGTTATCTGGAGTTAACATTAGTAATTTGATGTATAATGCATTGATTAAGAAAGAGCTCCCCTAGTTCCTGTTTCATGACATCAAAAATGGACATTTGTTTTGTCCTGGAGCTAGCTAGGCTTTTCTTTTCTCCTCCATCCAGATGTGTTTTCTTCTGATTATCACTTTGATTTTCATACCTTGGGAGTCTTATCATGTATATGCAAAGGTACAGTATATACGTTGGTGTTGGTTCAGTGCATTATTTTTAAATTCATGTCATTGTTGACGATGTTCTTAACTAGACAGGTGTCAGTCAAGGTGCTCAGATGTAGTGAAAGGTGAAGCCTCTTTCCCTGTACACCTCCTATAACAAACACTGTCTAATGTTCCTGTAATCAGATCATCTCCCCCCATTGTCTCAAGAGACCTGGACCAGGGGCATAATCATAACCTCATCTTCATAGCGGAAATCACTTACTTTCCTTGATGAGTATTATGACACAAGGATTACAAAGAAACATCCATTTTCATTTGTTGGTTATTGTTCTGTGACACACTTTGGTAATGAATAAGGCAATAATAGTTGAAGCGCAGACAGATGCCAAGTGTCTCGCATCCTTCACAATGGATATCGTTGAGTGAAGTTTGCCTGGGTCACCGATGATTTGTTGGAAATGAGTCCCATATGTTTTATCTCTGTGTTTACATATGAATGAATCATAATGACAGAGAACACATAAGGGAAGGTTGGGGGGCGGGTGGAGTGGGTGACGGGCTGAATATCGATGAATCCTCTGTATTGGCGGAGCGAGAGAGCTGGCGGAGAGAAAGAAAGGGACATGCCATTCATCTGTCCATCATCTGTTCATCCAGCGGAGGAGAGCAGACAATGGCGGTGACAGGGGGTGACAGAGGCTGTCTCCCAAATGGCATCCTATTTCCTACATAGTGCACACTATGTTTGACCAGAGCTCTATGGGTCCTGGTCAAAAGTAGTGCACTATATAAGGAATAGGGTGTAATTTGAGACACACCCAGAGGGACAGCTGGTCGTCCCACTAGTCCCACATGTGATTGGCCCGCCGCTCCGGGCGGTGACACCTCACTAAAGGAGTGCTTGACTAATCAAAACAACAAGCCAGACGCCCTCCCTGCACCGCGCTGGGAGAGAGGGGGGACGACGTGCCAGCAAGACGTGGCACGTCAGACAATACCTTCTCCATCACCACCCCCCTCTCCTCCTATCGCTCCTCTACCCCTTACCCGCCAATGTAGGGCACTGGGGGTTGTCAGCTAAACCAAGTAACCTTTCCTCCTTTTAATTTCTTTCTCCTCACATTTGAATATGAAAAGCCTTCTTTTCTTACGCAGTCAAAGGACCATCACTTTAATGACATTTGGCAGTCATTTGATTTATTAGGTTTTTAGAAGGGAGAGAAATCCACTAAATATTTCATATGCCATGCTAATCCTTGTAATATTGCGGGCTGAAGCCATGTACCTGCATGGCAGTGGAGTGTGACGCATGGATTTCTACCTCTGTCAGATGACTCTACTGAATAATACAACAGCCTTATTGAAATATTTAGACTTTGATTCCCATTAAAAGAATCTTTAAAACATGAGATTTACGTACATGTACAGTTTCCAGAAGAAAGGAACAGGGAGATAGTGTAGACAGCAATCACAACACACTCACACATGGAGCCTAGCGCCAGACTGAGTACCTGGGTTTTCCTCTGCGCTCCTCTCTAAAGTGGGTGTGGGTAGAAAACAATGGGGATTCTTTAAAACAAAGGGCATGCTAGCTACCCAGGCAGAACGAATGTCTCACAAGGAGTAGCTAGTTGGCATGATTGCATGTGTTGTGTTTTAATGTGATGTGGAGGCAAAAGTACAAGCGATGAAAGACACATGTCTGAAACATTGTGACACAAGTGGCTTAAGAAATCAAAAGAAATGGGAATCTAGTTTCAGCAGTTTTATCCTTTCCTCGACACGCCACTCAGCTCAACACTGACATTTACGGCCATGTTTGGCATCCAACAGCTAGACACCTAACACCATACTGAGCACGCCTGTCTTTTTCCTTTTTCCTTCAAAAGTCTGTACTGTCAATACCTGTATGATTGTACTGTATATATATTTTTTAAATGTTCTCATGTTCCTTGACTGCATCCATTCTATTCACAAACTGGAAATCTAGAATTATAACGCTTGTTATTGATGAGAGACAGTGCTCTGTACTCAGGCCTATGGCCACTCCACAGGGCCTACTGAAGGCCTATGTTCAGGCTCTGTGGGCGTGTCAGCCTGTGTGTGCCACATGGTGTCTAGCTGCTTGCACTCTCAGGGCATAGCTGAGGTAAATGTGTTTCTTCCCACAAGCCTCTTGGCAGCCATCTTGCCTTCTCTTTCATATCCATGCTTGACCCCACTGTGACATCATCCTTCTGGGCAGAGAGGCATCGTTGAGAGATAAGATGAAAGAATCCAGCCTGGGCCACCATGACAGCACACATAACAAAACCATCTTTGAAAGTATCTCTGCCTCCCTTTGTTTGGTACAGCTAAAGGCCAGGGGTGGTCCGAGCAGAGAGCTGCTGCTCATCGTAATGTGGGTATCACACGTGGCCACAGTCTGAGTAATGCTGCCTCTACAATTGTTAAGAACCACAACTATCCAAAGACTGAAACAACAGCAACAGTAAAACAGTAAACCCAATCCAGCCAGTGTACTCAGTCCCAGGTAATGACCCACCATAGTCTTTATACAATACACCAATACACTATAAACATGATACAGTAAATACCAGAGGCATTGTTAAACCTGTGATAGAGAGTGTCTTGACTGTAGAGTTCTCTCTTTACTCTGAGAACAGTGGACATACTGTATCAGTGGCACTTGTCATATCAGTGTGTATGATCACAAACGTATGCACTCAGAGTCAGGATCAAAAAGTTAATGTACAGTGTGTGCTTAGGGATGCATTGGCTCTAAAATAGTGTCTGTCCCTCTCTCTTCTCGAGATCCTATCACTGAGTAACTTATCCCGGCAGAAACCCAGCAGAGTCTACTCTCTAAAAAGGAAAGGTTCCTGGAGTATCCTTTAGGGGTTCTTCAAATTGAAACTGTGGGGGAACCCCTATAAGTTCTTCCAATAGACCTTTAAACGGGTTCTTCAAAGAACCCCTTTTAATGGATCCTCAAATACAAATAACCTTTTGAAGAACCTTTTGGGGTTCATTTTTTATTCCCCCCCCCCCTCCCATATTATGATTCATGATAATATGCATAACAATAACAACAATAACACTATATTTGAGTGTTTATTATGTGTTTATTATGATTTAAATGTCAAAGCAGAATAAAAAATTCTAAATATGAGGCAAACTCCCAGCAGAGCCCCAAGTCCAATGGGTATATCCCCTGGCATGTTGATGTTAATGATGATGTTCTCTGTATCCATAGCCACAATGATTTTGCAGTGCATGGTGATCAAACAGGTTTCCTGTTATATTTATCAGTGGTATAGGGAGGGTGAAATCTGTGAATACAAGAATATATATTATACAGTTGATTAACAAAACGTGCACATGACAGTATTCATACCTTGGATTTTGTTCAGATTTCGTTCAGATACCTACAGACACAAAAGTGAGCAGTTCAGTCATCTGAATACAGCTAACCTTCAACATATTCTTCTAGCCTACAGTACATATTTTTACCTCTTTGTTGATTGATATCAATTGAACTGTGTCCATTTTCTGTTTTAGAAAGATTTGCACAAGTATGAAAAGATAGATGGTATCACCATAAAACAATATCCATTTAGATCATACAAGGGAGAAACCTTACCTTAAATTGAGGAGATCTTTAAATTTTTCAGTTACAGTAAGAGCCTGCTCCTGCTGTCCTTTCAAATTCAAATCCAAATGTTTCAGTTGGGCAGTTAGGTTCCTACAAAAAAAAAACACCAACTAAGGAGGTTCCTCGATGAAATCCACCTACTATGGGGTTCTTGGAAGAACCTTTTGGGGGGCAATTTTCAGTGCCAAGAACCCTAAGGTACTTCGAAGAACCTTGAGAATCTTAGAAGAACCCTTGTTGAAACCCTAATTTTTAGAGTGTAGGTAAGAGGGCCCTATCAGCAGAGAGAGAGAGAGAGAGCGAGAGCGAGAGCGAGAGAGAGAGAACTTGTTTGCATCTTGGCCATGTTCTGTTATAATCTCCACCCGGCACAGCCAGAAGAGGACTGGCCACCCCTCATAGCCTGATTCCTCTCTAGGTTTCTTCCTAGGGAGTTTTTCCTAGCCAACGTGCTTCAACACCTGCATTGCTTGCTGTTTGGGGTTTTAGGCTGGGTTTCTGTACAGCACTTTGAGATATCAGCTGATGTACGAAGGGCTATATAAATACATTTGATTTGATTTGATTTTGAGAGCGAGAGAGAGAGAGAGAGAGAGAGAGTTGTAGTGCAGGCAGTCCTAGTTGGAGGAAGCTGATCAGAGCTGCTGGGAGTCTAATTGGACATAACAGGCGTCAGTTGAGCAGGGTGGGTGTGGAGGAGGGGTCTCCTTGAAGGCGCAGGCAGGTAATTTGCACACAGTGATATTCACGCTTGACAACTGGAGGCAAACAATGAGCCTGGGGAAGGTGGTGAGACAGGATGGGAGGCAGCCACCAGACACCAACCGCCAGCCATGCTCAGTACCACTCTCTGTCTGTGTTCCAAATGGCACCCTATGCCCTACATAGTACACTACTTTTGACCCAGGGCACACAGGGCTCTGATCAAAAGTAGTGCACTATATAGGGAGTAGGGTGCCATTTGGGATGTAGCCTCTGCCTGCCCCACTTGATTTGCCAGCAGGGCTCAGTGAGCAGCCAGCCCAGGTAGCAGCAGCACCACAATTAGGCCTGTACACCCTGGCTCGGCTGCACCAGCTCCCCAAATTGTGAAGAGGAGAGGAAGTGACACCCATAAGGCTGCACATTACCGTAATCCAATGTAAATGAAGGGCTATGCAGAACCAGGGAACCAGAGATCCCACCTGAGACAGGCTGGGAGGGATGTGACCGAGCGTGCCAGGCTGTCAGGATTGTGTCAACACGGCTGTTGGCTGTTCAGACCTGTTCAGTCCAACTCTGCATGCATAATGGGAAAAATCATTACAATGTCAATGGTGATCATGTAAATAGGACAAGTGTGATGGTGGAGACTGGGGAGGACAGTGATGTGTATTCATGGCTGCCAAGGGATGCCAGGCTTCCCCAAAAAAAGTACCAAGAAGAAAACATAAAATAAAGTGGCTGAATGTATCTCACCAGAGAAAGCATCTGAGCGAGAGAAACAGCGCCCCTCTGTCTCTGCATGTGTAGTCCATCTATCTGATGCTGTCTGGTCAAAAATACAATTATATTGTTGCCATCCATAGCATTGAAGCAGCGAGCATTTGGCCTCCTTTGATTTAAAAAAAATAATACAAAATCAGCGTTGCGCTAAACTGAGTGAGCTCAACTGTGAATGGCCCTGGTGCACCTAAGAAAAGTAATAGGGGAAGTCAGCTTGGATTTGGCTTCACACTAATCACATCAAAGCTAAATGTCATTGACAGAAGAACATTGAATTGTTGCATCTCGTTGTGTAGTTGTCCTCCGGTGGCTAGCTAGCTAAAATGGTCTGTTTCCTAAATTAGCCATAGATGGAGATAGTTATTTGGATGTGTGGTTTTACTTAATTCTCCATAGGCCTACTGGCCAATGATTATAATGTCTATTCTGATCCAACCATTAATTCATACATTGTGCCCCTGGTCTGAGAGGATGGAAGTTCAATATGTAACTGTAGTAGTGGAGACATCTCCTGTTTTTTGTGTGACTTGTGGTAGCCTAACTCTCCGTGGTTCTAAATCAATAGTTGTTAACTAGTCTGAAAAGTTTGGCAACATTAACTTGCTTGACTGTGAAGTCCACAAAGCAAAACCTGAACCTATAGGGGAGGGTCTGAGTGGGCGTTTGTTCGCGGTGGCGGCTCTGGCGCGGGACGTGGACCCCACTCCACCATAGTCTCAGCGACCCTCGCCGCCGAACTCAGACTGGGGACCCTTGCAGCGGGCCCGAATGGACGGGAGATTCCGGCAGCACCAGACAGGCGGGAGACTCCGGCAGCGCCGGAGTGAAAGGCGGCTCCTGACTGACGGGCGGCTCTGGCAGCTCCTGACTGACGGGCGGCTCTGGCAGCTCCTGACTGACGGGCGGCTCTGGCAGATCCTGACTGACGGGCGGCTCTGGCAGCTCCTGACTGACGGGCGGATCTGGCAGCTCAGGACAGACGGGCGGCTCTGGCAGCTCAGGACAGACGGGCAGCTCTGGCAGCTCCTGACTGACGGGCGGCTCTGGCAGAGCCTGACAGACGGGCGGCTCTGGCAGCTCAGGACAGATGGGCGGCTCTGGCAGCTCAGGACACACGGGTGGCTCTGGCAGCTCAGGACACACGGGTGGCTCTGGCCTGCCGAGGCGCGTTGTAGGCCTCGTGCGTGGTGCCTGCACTGGTGGCACCGGGCTGGGGACACGCACCTCAGGGCGAGTGCGGAGAGGAGGCACAGGATACACTGGGCCGTGGATGCGCACTGGCGTTCTCGAGCGCAGAGCTGGCCCCACCCGTTCTGGCTGGATGCCAGCTTCCCCCCGGCAAATGCGGGACGCTGGCACTGAGCATACCGGCCTGTGAATACTCAGCCTCGGTACCGTGCGCATCACCCCATAGCACGGGGCCACGGTAAGCATGGGGAGTTGGCTCAGGTCTGCTTCCTGACTCTGCCACACTCCCCGTGTGACCCCCCAAAATAAATTTGGGGTTGCCTCTCGGGCTTCCTTGCCAGCCGTGTTCCCACATACCGCTGGTTCCTCTCTCCGGCTGCCTCTGCTCTCCTAGCTGCCTCCACCTGTTCCCATGGAAGGCGATCCCTTCCCGCCAGGATCTCCTCCCATGTGTAGACTCCCTTACCGTCCAGAACGTCCTCCCATGTCCAGGAGTCCACCTTACCATGCTGCTTGGACCGTTGGTGTTGGGAAGTCTTGTCAGACAGACTGGCTGAAGGACTGGACCAAGGTGCAGCATGGTTAGCGTACATGTTCTCTTTATTCAAAAATGATGCCGACAAAACGAAAAACAAAAACCAAACCGTGAAGCTTTGGGCTATGTGCCCTGAACAAAGACAAAGTTAACTTCCCACAAAACAGGTGGGGGAAAAGGGTACCTAAGTATGGTTCTCAATCAGAGACCACAATAGACAGCTGTCCCTGATTGAGAACCATACCAGGCCAAGACAGAAATATAACATAGAAAAAAGAACATAGACTACCAACCCCAACTCACGCCCTGACCAACCTAACACAAAGACATAAAAATAAACTAAGGTCAGAACGTGACAGTATCTCTCTCTGTCTTAGTCTCTCTCTCTTTCTTACTCTCTCTCTGTCTTACTCTCTCTCTCTTTCTTACTCTCTCTCTCGATCTCTCTTTCTCTTTCTCACTCTCTCTCTTTCTCACTCTCTCTCTTTCTCTCTCTCTCTTTCTCCCTCTCTCTATCTATCTCTCTCTCGCTATCTTTTGGTGGTTTCCTCTGCGTGTCAGGAGGGTAAAATCAGTCATGTCTTGGTGGTATGATTCAGGTTGAATAGCAGAATATTATCTTTAATAAAAATTTGATTTACCTGAAGGGCGGCCTGCGGTATAATTAATAGAGAGGCAGGGTTAAGCTGTGACTGTACACAACAAAGATGATGATAGAGCCGATGAGAAGGCTCCGATGAGAAGACTTAATCATTCTGCTAAATCCATCGCTTATTGTCATGTCTCAGCTGAAACTCTGTACTCAGATTTTTTGCAACATAATATAAATGTATTTTTTGGAAGGTTGCTATTTGCATATGCCAGCTCTGATAAAATCTATGAATCAGTCACAGAGATTTTGATGACTGTTCTCTTTCTCCATTGATGCAATTTGTCATCCTTGCATCAGTAGTGTTGGGTGTGTAACATCACATTTGTGTTGTTCATAACACACAGCACTAACATCACACTCATTAATCCTGTAGAGGGACAGTGAGCTTCCTTATTAAGTTTGAACCTGTGGAGGGACAGACATAGCCATTGTCAGTGATGTTCAACCCTTGAGCATAAGGTACAGTGTTACAGTAAGCTCAGAGTCATACCAGCTATACTGGGAGGAGATGACACAGTGACACAGATAAGCCCCACTGCCCATGTTGGCTCGTCATGTGTAACACATGTCAGTGGTACAGTGGCTCACTGTGGCAGGAGTTTGTGTGTGTTTGTGTTTGGAGCAGGGGGTTAAATCATCACTGCAGTCAGAGGACACGTGCTCCCTGCCACCCAGCATCATTATCAGAGCCTCCTGGTGCCAAAGGCATTAAATCCCCTGCACCACCCTGCACACATACACCCTCCCCTGCCACAGCGATTGAGACTGCCACTGTCATTAACCTGAGCTGACATTTCTGCAGGCCACTCAGCCCGCCACCCCAGATCCCCACTGACAGACAGCAATACACTGCAAACCTGCTAGCGACATAGACGTCCACCTACATGGATCTTAAACCAGCCTTTTTCTGTCACCTCTAGGCTAGCTAGCCTTCGTGTTTCCCTGGCTATACTAGCAGGCTCAGAGTGGTAGGATTTGGGAGGGGGCGAGTAAGGTGGTGAAGTTGGGCATCGAGAGGGAAATTGTTGGGGCTTTTGTTGTATGTCATTTCTGTAACCCTACACTGGCCTGCTCGTGAACTCAGTGACTTTCTAAATGGCTCCTGCGGTACAGTCATACTGGCCTGAATGTCACCTCTGTCACCTCTGTCACCTCTGAGTGAGCAGTTTCTTTCCCTCCCTGTCACAGACGCTGCCAGAGGAAATAAAAGACCAGCGGCGTCTCTTTCTCTCTCTGAGAACGGTGGTGACACCCTTTTTAATGAAGCCATGTAACTTTGTACTGTAGGAGTGTAACACATGATTTACAGTACAGACATTGATGTTTATTACAGGCTAGTTCCACAGCCGTCTCTGTCTCGGGTCTGATGAAGTGGTGGTTGATGGGTAGTAGGAAGGGGAGCCAGTCTCCTGGGGCTCTGACCAGACATGTTGTCCCTATTTTCTCCTCTTTATTTAGCCCAACAATTAGAAGAACCCATATTCTCCCAATCGTCTGATGGTTCCCTCATTTCTGCAGAGATATATTTATCTGAGGATAATTGGCCATTAAATCCTTACTTGACAACTGTGAAAATGCCACCCCAAGAGTAATCTAGCTGCCAGGAAATGACAACGGTTGGCAGGGCTGTCGAGTCAACTGCTGCCGGCGAGCCACATCAGACCTGGGCTGGCTGGATGGATCTTTTCCACGCATGCACATATACACACACACACCATGCTTAGTTATATTAAACAGGATATTACTAATCTGTTTCCACCATTCAGACCTGTTCACAGCCTTGTGATTTCTGCTGGAAGGAAACCTATCTATCTTGACTATGATCCTGATTAAAAAGACACATCAATGCTATAAAACAGTGTAACAGCATCATTTGAGATGTTTTTTGTCAGTACTAATGACAAATATGATTTTATTTGATTTATTTCCATTAACTTTACAAGCACAGGGCTTTAATAGTTGTATATATTAAATTACTGGAAGAGAGAGTTCTTTGAGGGCTGTTATGTACAACTCGATTCCACTTAGCCTAGTGTCTGACTGAGCTTACCCACGTTTCCACGCTGTTGGAACCCCGGCCAAGGCATGTCAAAAGACGAGCACTTTGCAGTACATTTTTGGTCCTTTAGTCTGTTCAAGTGCCTTGGCTATCGCTCAAGCTGCTAATGCACATCAGACAGAGTAGATAGCTGTGACACAAAACGCCGGAAAGGAAAACAGAGCTTGGATAAGGTTTGAAATATCCAGCCCATTGTTTGCCCCCTGGGTGAACATTATCCTTTATCACTATTTCTCTTCTTTTAGTAAATTTGTACCAGCTTTTTTATTTCAGTTGTAGGTTTAACAAGGGAGAGAGGGGATGAAAAATATTGGATCATGGCTAAGCATTTGTGATTTATTCATTGAGCATGGAATGGTAGTGGTGGGTGGTGTTGTCGATTTGTTTTTGACGTTTTGGATGGGGGTTGAGCCAAGCTAAGGTGTTTTTCTGGCTGCAGTCAAAGTGCTGACTGTGACAGAGTGATTAGCATTGGAATGTGAACACCCATCCCTCATGGTGGAGGTCTAGGGTCTCTCCTGTTCCTCTTAAGCCCATTGTCTGTATAACATGTGTGTGAATGGTATGTACTGTAGATAGACGACTGAGGTGTTTGTCACTGTCAGCAGAGTGGGAGCATTTAGGGACAAGACGGCCATCATGTTGATCAGGGCCTGTATTCACAAAGCGTCTCGGAGTAGCAGTGCTGATCTAGGATCAGGCCCCCCTTCTTATTCATTATGGTTTAAAAGGAAAAACTGGTCCTAGCACGAATGAGAACTAAAAGTGCTCATGTCCAGCCACTGGGTCTATTTTCATGACCATCCTAATAAAATACTTTAAGATATGTAAGATATGAATACACCACAATGGCATGCTGTGGTGATCCCGTCCCTCGAGGGTAAAGTGCTGACTTCCACACTTCCAGACAGAGTTATGCAGAGGTAATGTTTAAAATCACTCAGGACGTGTTCCCTGTCTGTTCACATGTCATTCGTGTTGCCTTCCAAAGGTAATTTACGTCACAACATCCTTCTAAAAAAGAAGCACTCAGCCCAGGACCAGTCAGGAGGAGTTGAGAGCTCTCTGTCCTTAGTGTTGGTCTATATTCTGTGTGTGATCAGGGATGTCAGTGACGACTCCTCAAGATTAAATAGTAATAATACTGTTCTAATAATGTGTGCCCCAAAAAGGGGGATTCACTCTAAAAAGCTCCAGACTTGTTTATTCATTCAGAAACCGTGTTTAATTTTCACAATCCATGTAATAAAGAATTCCTGACATTGTCTTGAGTGCAATCTCATGTAGGAGCGATAATGGCACAGGGAGGATCGAGGAGGTGAATGGGAGGTATAACATAAAGTATTCACCGGAGAGGAAGATGGGGGGTATTTCTGTACTTCTACCTGGTGACAACAGCCCACTCACTGTAAGTACGTTTTAACAGTTTGTCGAAAGAAGGAGCTCTTGTTTGTTCGTTCTCTTGTCCCCCCCTCCAGTCCTCCTCTCCGGAGGCTTCCTCCCTTCTCACAAACAACATCTCCCTCCTCTTCCCAGTCGAGTCTCTCTGTTTGATGACCTACATATTACATTCTCTTAGCATGGAGGTACACCAAGGCTTACATGTTGTGTGTGCATAAAATGTGGTGTAAATGACTAGAACAAAAGGGAAGAGCGTCTGTGTTGGGAAGGGAAATTAAAGCGTGTACCATTGTGGGGGACATGTTGCATTATGAGACGCTGCGTGTCGTCTAAACACCACCACGGAGGGACTTCATGTTATTGAAGTTGGATCGTAGCATGGGTGGTATGCTGCTGCTGCGTGCGTGATAGTGATGACTCTGTCCCTCGCACATGAAACACATCCCGCACCCCTCAGGGACCTCCCAGCCGTCACTTTCTGCTCGATCCTCTCCTCAACACCACAAACACATGAGCATGTCTCACTGGTAGAGCATTGAAGAGCACTGATCTACTGCTGCTGTCCCATCTCTACAACGACATCCGCAGCAAATCAATGAAAATGAGCCTCATCTGTGTGTCTCGTGGTGAGCAGAGTAAGAATACGTTGCTGCTCTTGGACAGCCCTACTGTACTTCATGTAGGCCTACCAGTCTTCACGTACTCGCTTCTGTACTCAACAATGCACTGAGCCTTTCCACAAGACCAACACACCAACCACAGATGTTAGCAGCATGTACAGTATGGCAAACCTACTCCAGAGTGTTCTTCTGTTACAGCGACCACATCTCAGTTTCCCTAAGCAGCAGATAGACCATCTGAATCTGGTGCCTTCACGTCTCAGCCACAGCTACAGCTACGAACCTTCAGCATGTCCCACATCACTCACTCCTGTACCACTTGTGTAATGTGTCATGTGAACGTCTGTTCATTTCTAATAAAACCTTGCTTTTCAAAGAGTCAGAGGAGGAATTAAGCCCTTCGTTCCCCTTCCTAAAAACTAAAAGTTTGGCGTTATCCCTGTAAGCGGAGCTAAATGAGAACGCCAGTTAAACCCCATTAGGGGCCTGTGTGGCTGTGACCATCTCATTGGAAGGAGCTGGATGAAAATTGCCTGGATTAATGTGTTAATCCAACTCTTTAAAATGCTAATGTCCATTTTATGCCCATTAAATCTCAGTGTGCGTTTTCTTTGATGCGTGCAATTTCTATCAATTAAATACAGAGGAGTGAAACAGGCAGAAGGAGATTAGTTCCTTTGCTTCAAGCATGAATTTCTCCATTTGGATGGTTTCATATTTATCTGGAATGGAAGTATAGAGAACAGAGGGGGGATGTTTAGAATGGGTCGTGTGGAATATGACTGAGTAATGCTGTGATTTATTACACTCTGTTTTGGGATTTCTGCTTTGCTCAGTTGAAACACAAACACTGAACATAATGTATCAGTAAATATAGTACAACAAAGACTAATGTTTTATATGATTGATCAACTTCCTCTTTGTATGTGAGAACTGTACTGTATGTTGGTAAATTCATTTTGATGTTGACTACAGCAGTATACCACCAGGTTTCATTTTAAATGTCATGTATTTGACAAATGGATTTCAATGAAGTTTTATGGTTTTACAAACACTGGATTTGTCTTTATTTTACGCACAGTGCTATGCAATATCACAGCTAATACATTTGACTAAAGTTCTGCAGCAGAGCTGTTATGAATAAATATACTGTACATCATATCAACATCACAATATCAAATTCACTTTATTCTTTGATTCTATTTCTCAAAGAAAATAACAATTCTTGACATAGTCTACATTTTATAATTCACCACAGTCACATTGCCAGTCAAACATTAAAGAGGAAATATGTGATTTAGAGATATCTTCCTATCATTTAAATCATCCATTTCCAGGTGATTGTGTTTGTCTGGGGTTAGCGCCAGTACAGTAAGTCACAGATATTGATAATGTGTACCGCCACAGTCACAAATTAACCAGACCTCTCATGTGTCTGACTATAGCAGGCAGCAGGGAGAGAAAGAATAAGTACTTGGAGAGAAGTGAATGGTGTGATGGTTGCTGTGGAATGTTACTGTCCACAATTGGAACAATGGAACTCACAGATGGAACAATAGAACATCGGAACCATGACTCTCGGATGCCCTCCATGTTGTGCAGTCCTTTAAAAACTAGGATTGACACGGTTTGTCAAATCACAGAGTGCGGTGTGGCTGGCCATAAACTGCTTCCAGATTTGTCACACACACACACACACACAGTACACACACACACAAACACATACACACTCACAGACACACACACAGGATCATTGTTCACAGTTCAACTAGGTTCCAGTAAACTGGGAGCGTTTATCATGTGAGCACTATTTTGAGTTGGACCATGAAGAATGATTTATGAAGGCATTTCTACTTCTCTCTACCTCACCCTCCATCATAAGCAAATGCACCAAACCATCTTTTACTTACTGTGTGCTATTTTGACATGAGTGTTCCAACTTAGAGGGGGGGTGGGTGGGTATGGTGGGTTTGGTAGGGCAGGGGTTATATACAGAATTTTAACCAGATAAACTGCTAAAAGTAATAGTCCATACAAGCCATTGAGAAGACTGAAGCAAACCCCATTGCTTAAATTGTACCTCCATTGCTTATGAAGACACACCCGGCACCAAACAGAAGCATATCAGGCAGTGCTGACTTCTATCAGGTTGTTTCCTGGGGGGTTTGCTGACTGTTGTCCCTCTATACCCTCCTCAACCCTATCTTCTAACACGCATGTTAAAATAGCCCGCCCTCCCCATTGGCACATCTCCTCCTCCATGGTAAGCATATGTGGGCTATTCAACGGGATGGGTCATTTATTAAAATCGACCTAATTTTCCATGATATATTAAATCTCTGCCTCAGTAATCATGGCTCATTTCATTGTAGTGAATTAGGCGCCCACTGCTTTGTGAGATCAGAGGCCTGGAAAATGAAGCCTGCGTCTCGTATTAGTGAGTGTTCACAGGCTGCTAATGGTCAGGAGACTGAATAGATCACCAGACAATTCATTACAGTTCACTGGCAAAACTGAGCACCCAAATATGTGTGCATGGTCAGAGTGCCATCTGTGTAACAGCCTCCACACATATGAGGGCTCTGGAGGTCTCCATCATCTCCATCCAATATTGATGTGTTGATGTACTGGGAGGGAGAAGGATAGTGTCTAGGCAACAATCTACCAAGGTGACTGTTGACACTTTTCTAATTTGTATCTTTTTAAACTAGGTATGCACTAGGTGAACCTACAGAATAACATCAGTGTTAGTGCTATGACAATCCTACAACCCTAGCACCTTTAGATTCACACCAACAACCCTGTTGCAGCATCAGTACACTGGAGACCTTGTCCATGGTAAATTATATGACATTCCTACTACCACAGCAGCCCAAGATGATGGCAACCCAAATGTCAGAACAGTACACTGGCAAACTTGTCCATGGTAAATCCAGTGAACAATATCTTGTTTGATACAGTTGGATAGAACTGGCATATCCCATCCCAGCCCTCTAAAGTGTGACCAAGCCCAGCTTTCTCTATCTGACTGGCCTTTTCCTCATTAGATGTCCTTAAGCTAGACCCTAGACTGAGGAAGTCAGGATAAAGGCTGTCAAAAGCCAAACCTAGCGCCATCCTGCTGCATGCATCCCAACATGTAAGGTACAAAAGAGGACAAAGTTGCTCCAAATAAATGCACATTCATGGACATGTTACTTCCAGTTTATTCTCATAACTACATTCTTATATTACATCCAGTTTATTCTCATAACTACATTCTTATATTACATCCAGTTTATTCTCATAACTACATTCTTATATTACATCCAGTTTATTCTCATAACTACATTCTTATATTACATCCAGTTTATTCTCATAACTACATTCTTATATTACATCCAGTTTATTCTCATAACTACATTCTTATATTACATCCAGTTTATTCTCATAACTACATTCTTAAATTACATCCAGTTTATTCTCATAACTACATTCTTAAATTACATCCAGTTTATTCTCATAACTACATTCTTATATTACATCCAGTTTATTCTCATAACTACATTCTTAAATTACATCCAGTTTATTCTCATAACTACATTCTTATATTACATCCAGTTTATTCTCATAACTACATTCTTATATTAAATCCAATTTATTCTCATAACTACATTCTTATATTACATCCAGTTTATTCTCATAACTACATTCTTATATTACATCCAGTTTATTCTCATAACTACATTCTTATATAACATCCAGTTTATTCTCATAACTACATTCTTATATTACATCCAGTTTATTCTCTTAACTACATTCTTATATTACATCCAGTTTATTCTCATAACTACATTCTTATATTACATCCAGTTTATTCTCATAACTACATTCTTATATTACATCCAGTTTATTCTCATAACTACATTCTTATATTACATCCAGTTTATTCTCATAACTACATTCTTAAATTACATCCAGTTTATTCTCATAACTACATTCTTATATTACATCCAGTTTATTCTCATAACTACATTCTTATATTACATCCAGTTTATTCTCATAACTACATTCTTATATTACATCCAGTTTATTCTCATAGCTACATTCTTAAATTACATCCAGTTTATTCTCATAACTACATTCTTATATTACATCCAGTTTATTCTCATAACTACATTCTTATATTACATCCAGTTTATTCTCATAACTGCTCGACATTAACGGAACATAAAGTGGATAAGTATAAATCTGCAGTCTCTCAGAATGAGCCAAACCCCTGAGACCATTTAGTGTGGAGACAGACAAAGCCTGGTCATTGTCATGTTGTTCAGCTTGTTTTGGGTTGAAACAAAATTAGCAGCTTCAGAGTTTTGAGGTCCGGGGAGCGGCAGGGACAGCACCCTCTCATGTTGTTCTGGGGCAGCCATTTATAATTATGTAATTTGTCTGTGCTGTTTTCCAACAAACAGGAAGTCCCCTAAACCAGCGGAGGATGTGGCGAGGGCCGGGTCTCCTCAGGGAGGATAATGGGTAACGGCTGATGCGATTGGACAGATCCAAGCTGGTGTGGTTATCTGACGGTCGGGAAGGATATTTTCTCTCTCTCTCTCACTCCTCTGTTTCTCTCTCTCTCTGATTGTACTATTCAACTGGCTTGGACAGCCTGCTAGAGATCCTAACCAGTCAAAGACATATCCCACAGAAACATTTTCATACCTGTTGTTCTTTGCCTCTGATTTCTCTTCAGAAACATGAATAGTGGTCTTGTTTTTTTCTGGTTTAATAGCAGTGAGCAAACGGACATTTGGTGTATTACTACTGCCATGTGTAGATAGTGTGATGGAGGCAATGAATGAGGTGATCCTAATATTGAGGCCATTCAACATTATTAACAAATGTTTACAGTCCAAGACTCATTTTCATATGGTCCAAGATGTCCACAAACGCCTACGTCTCCTCTCGGACTTTCTTACTTAGTAGACTGTATTGCATGGTGTTAATGCCCAAGATGTGCTATACCCCAACTACCAGTGAGAGAGTTTGATCATAAAGCTCTCTATCCATATCAAGTAGAAGCCATGATTGCTGTCAGTATATGATGTGCCATGACACCACCATCTAGCAACATAATGTCACATAATGTCACATTTGTTACAGAGCTTTACGTCATGGATATATGTTGGGGAAAAGACCATTATCTGCAGTATACACAAGTGTCAGAACTCCCAGTTGACATGAAGATGATTAAGGGCTGAATGGTGTCCCTCATGCCTTGGCATCATAGGCCTACTTCTATAAATGACTCAATAATATCTTAGTGTCCTTTACACCTAGCCCCTACTGTTCTCTATCCTAAAGGGTCATACACTCTGACAGCCATGGCTTACCTGACTCTCTCTCTGGGTAGCATACAGTAGGTCATCCATGAACTTCCACGAGTGGACTCAGGGTTGTGTGATTTTCTCCACTTATTTCCTGGATGTTGTGACAGCCATGCTAGGGGCTTATCAGGTCCTGGCCCCTGTTAAATAACACTGCTCCTAGTCACTACTGTGGAATGACAAAATAAGAGTATAAGTCAATGTGACACATTAAGTACATGTGGAATCATATCCGTGAGCTAGTGGACAGCCAAATGTGAGTTGGGGTTTATGATGATGGGAAAGCAAAAATTAGACTTTGGGCTGCCAAAACAATGTAGTTAGCCCTGCAGGGCATGGTTCTACTTGTGTTCCAGCCATCTAACCATTTACCCTGCTCTGTGTAAGACTGTCTACAACTCCCTCTATAACAGCACGCAAAATGACATTAGTATTATTTGAGACAGACAGACCATCAGGCTCAGTTCCAGCACTCAGTGTTTGTGAGCGTCAGATCTGAGACGACACAGCAATATCAATAAAATACCTCATTTAAACCTTAACACGAACAACTGTACTTCTTTCAACCTACACTGTGGTGGGTATCAACTGTGTACTGAATAATGAAAGGTAATTATGTAGCTATACAAGCCCCACGGTAATGGGCCTTTGTTTTATTTTTGTAACTTGAAATGAAAATACATTTTGTGGCTGAGCAGCGTTTCTGTCTGTGTTCTTTTTCTGGTTCCTCTGTGGGTCATGCTCAGGACACATCACCACCACCACCACCAGCCTTCCCTGTCTTTTTATTGTAATTACTCCCATCCAAATGAATTAGACACAAGGCGTATGAATGAAGGGAACAGAACAGAACAGTGCAGCCAGACAATACAGAACAGAACAGTGCAGCCAGACAATCCTGCTAAAACCTGGAGGAAAGGAAACAGGAGCAGGCTGCTCAGATTGTGTCTATGGATTAATTATTCACAGCGTTGCCTTCTCTATCCAATGACCCCAGTAAAGAAGCACAAATTATTTAGCGAGCTGCCAGATCGGCGTTTGGTGTGAGGGCATGAAGCATCCGTTCCCACTGACTGAGGTATCAGAGGAGGCATGTGAGCCCTGCTTAAGACAGACACACACAGGCAAGCAGACACATACATACACACACACACACACACACACACACTGAGCTGCTGCGTGACAAAGAGAGTGTATTCATGGCAGGATCAGATCAGTGCACAAGGGTATGGTTTCCCTCCCTGGCCAATGTCCAGACACACACACCAAATTAGATGAGTTGAGTAGGGTATAATTGAACAGCTTGTTTGTTAGCATCAGTGACAAAATTAGTGTTTTTAGAAACCAGAATCCAGATGCAACTGAAGCTGAGACCTCGAAAGACCTGCTCTGTGAGGGATGCTGACCTTATAGCCTTTGCCACTGAGTTCAGATAGTAGTGTGACTTTTACTGGTTACCCGTTACTTTTAAGAGGTGGAAAAGCTGCATGTCGGTGTTTTCCATTAGGTTCATTAGGTCACTATGTTTCTAAACACCAGACTAATTTGTGAGGTAAACAGGTGGAGTAAGACAGACCAACATCGTGTGTGTTGACTAGTAATAACACATCCTTTTAGTCCGTTTCTGCTGTCGATGTAGTAATCATTGCTTAGAACTTCATCAAGTGACAAAAGGGTGAAATCCGATGGCATTTCTAGAGAAGTATAATAGTCACCCGTCAAGGATGTTATTTCTGCAGCACTCAGTGACTTGAACCAAGCGGTAGATTTTTCACAGCCACCCAAAAGGTGTCATAATTTCAATGTTCCCATGAGAGAGAGAGAGAGAGAGAGAGAGAGAGATAGAGAGAGAGAGAGAGAGAGTGAGTGAGAAAGAGAGAGAGAGTGAGTGAGAAAGAGAGAGAGAGTGAGTGAGAAAGAGAGAGAGAGAGAACGAAAGAGAGAGAGAACGAAAGAGAGAGAGAGAGAGAACGAAAGAGAGAGAGAGAGAGAGAGGTGTTGGAGGAGAGGAGAGGAGAGGAGAGGAGAGGAGAGGAGAGGAGAGGAGAGGAGAGGAGAGGAGAGGAGAGGAGAGGAGAGGAGAAGAGAGGAGAGGAGAGGAGAGGAGAAAATGAGGGTGAGTGTTACCCTTGATCTTGTTAGTGGTGATTGGGGTCTCTCAGACCTCACACTGGGCTGTGGGTGTAATTGCCTCTGGCAGGCCTGTAACATGGGTTAGGGGAGAGGAGAGTGCCATGCCTTTGTTTGTGGCAGTCACCACATGTCTGCCTGTGTGGCACTGTACTGCCTGCCTGCATTCCCAGGCTTGGGAAAAAGGGAGATGATCGTTATAGCACTGGTGTTGGCTTTTAAAAGGCCTTTTAATGGGCATGCATTTCACAGGCGAGCGCAGCAAGGTTTCAGGAAACCAACATCACAGCACCACGGGCACAGGAGTTTAGCTCAGACTGAAGTAGCATCCAACCGTGGAGAAAGCCTGCCACCTACTGGTGATCGAGAGGATTATCAGGAGAGGCATTTGTTGACTTGATAATTATCACCATTAGCACATTTCAGTGCATTGTTATATTATAGTTCATTATAGATATTATAATATTGTGTATCTGTTGCATGGAAAAGGCAATTATTGTCTAGTAGTCTATTATAGACCTATGTAAAATAGTTACTGTATGCTATAGATAATGTTGATGTACCCACTGAGAGTAGGTTATTTCCTATTCTGTTTGAAAGAAATGACTTTGCTCTGACAGTATTGTATTCTAAAATCACAATTTATATGTTATGTTGATTTAAGTCAGTCAACCACTGTTACCCCTCGGGCAGTGTAATTACATTGTTATGTTCCAGTTGTTTATAAGACATTGGCCTCATTTTCTATTTAAAAATGCTATATAGCCTCATACACAAACAACACATTGGCCATGTCGTCTGCGTGTCAACATGGTTGTAAAGTAATTACCAAAGTTCCGTTCAACACATGACCTTTCTGTTTACCTATAGGCTCTTTGTTAATGAATGAATTATGGAGTAGCCTCTACAAATGAAAAGCATTTGCTGCCTAATGTGTTTGCCTAAATCATACTCAAGAGTAGGCCTACCTTTAAGTGGATAGTGTAGCCCTGTTCCGCCTGCGGTAAGTGTCTGGTTTAATTTAATTCAATAATCCCAATAGGCCTAGATGAAATAAATCCCTTATGGGACACTCATTTCTTGAGTAGTGAGATCATGTGAAATGAGGTTCACATAGAAAAAATTAGGACATTATGGTTGATTGAGCTTTTACAAAAAGCAGAAATATTAATACTGAGATATTCTTTATGTTTATAAATGTGCTTTAATGAATGAAGGCAACCATGTGGAAAACAATCAGCCACCAAAATGGATGAGAATGATTGTGGGGCTTAGTGAGAGAATGAATTAGCATTTCACCCACTCCCAATGCAAATTGTTTCACTTAAACTTTTTAAATACCATTTTGTGTTCTGACTTAATTGTAATAAAATAGTTTTTAGATAAGAAGCATGAGGCGTGAAGTTAATGGGCAGACTGTCTGTATCCGCAACAGGCATGTACTTGTGATATATTGATTCAAGAGAGACAATTAGCTAATTAAAAAAGAAATAACAGTGTTATGATCTCCTCAGTAAAAATAATAATACAGTTTGTGCTGAATTGATATTATTTCAACTATAGAAATAACCTTATCAAACGGATATTTCAATAATGTATTTTATTTACGCATGAATTTTCTCACATAAAATGTATTGTCCAAACTCATCCTTCTCTTAACATCGATTTAGACAAGTGCATGCATATAACAATAAAAAAACATGTATGAAAGAAACACATTTCATTTTGAATTAAATAGCCCAATTAAAAAGGCCAGTTTGTAGTATTTTCATTTTAGTAAATTACATTGTAATACACGGCCATTTGTAAATTAGGCCTAAAAACAGAGATGTGAGAATATGGGCCTACTTTATATATTTATTACTCATTTAGAGGCCATCGTCCACTCTCTACTATCCTCTGTTCACTATAGCTGATTGTACAACTGGGTATTTATGGAAACGCCGATCCCATCATAACTGCAGCTTTGCATATCGTTGTCTTAGGGCGCCCTCCAGTGATATTGGATATAGCTACATTTCATAAAATAGCTTGATAATCAAAATGGAAACTGTCCACCACTAGGCACCGGTTGATTTACCAAACTATATCTTGATAATCTGTGTGTTATTATAACATATTTTATTTGAGTCTCTCTCTCTCTCTCTCTCTCTCTTTCTCCAGTGTTCTCTATATTGGCACCAGTCACTACTCACTCTTAACTGAGTAAAATGGAATGAGTTGTCCTTGAACATCTGCTGTTCAGCCAACCCTCAAAGGTAATCACAATAATGGACTTCTAAGTTATCGACATACACACATAAATAAATGTTTCCAAAGAGAATAGCTCAATGACTTGCCTGCTGCTGCTAACTAATCAATCGTAGTGGCTGCATCTGTTGATGAAAGTTTGTGGAAGTGCAGAGTAAGATATACGTGTATATCGATGCCTGGCAGTTCGACTGCCCGTATAATGAGTGACAGTCACCACTCCACCGGGACACAACTATTACCCACACAGACTAGCAGACTTCTTGGCATTTGAATGCATAGTGTGCGCAACATCACAAACAGATGTCACTCAATTTCCCCATGACACACAAGCAAGGAAATACATTGACAGAATGTCCATCCAACACAGCGAGGAGAAGCAGGTTTCATGCCACTGGAATAGACTGATAATCTCAGGTCAAAGGTATGATCTGATTGATAAAAAAGTATTGTGGAAATGTCATGTTCATCTCCTGTTCACCCAGCTGTCTTCCAGGATTGGATATGAAAAGACCATAGCCTAATGACAGTAAGAATAACAGTGATCTTGGACTATAGACCATTATTCTACATTGACAAATGTGTTTAGAACATGCCGTATTGCACTTTTTCTTTGGTTGCATATTCTTGTGACTTGGCCTGTAGTGAAAAGTTCTGTCCAGACAGATCTACATTGTTTATGACATGAAAACAGCTAGTCCACATGTATGGCTTTCCTTTATAAACCTCATATTAGAGTAAATGTATGATTTCGGAGAATCTCAGACATCACTTTTTTCTGAATCTCAACAGACACTCAAACTCAAATATTTTTTGTGCCTGGGCTTATGACAGCGCAAGAACTGTCTGCATTGGAGATGACAGACCACTGAAGCTGGGCTTTTTGGATCACTCCTGCTGCCGAGCAATATTCATAAATTTAATTTCCAATCCGCTCTCCTTTTATTAGTTTGGGTGTTATTAAATGAGATTGCTTCATCTTAATATATTTCTAGGGCCGAGGAATGTGGCTGGGAGCTGATATTCAAATCCAATAACACGGCCTGTACTTAGTGCATGGCACTAATAAATGCCAGCCTAGCTGTGATGCATATGCAGAAGGGTCTCACTCGCTTGAGTCACAGCAGGCAATAATACTCAGAG
This sequence comes from Oncorhynchus mykiss, assembly GCF_013265735.2. Taxonomy (NCBI): domain Eukaryota; kingdom Metazoa; phylum Chordata; class Actinopteri; order Salmoniformes; family Salmonidae; genus Oncorhynchus; species Oncorhynchus mykiss. The sequence continues at coordinate 76,756,085 of NC_048570.1, read as the reverse complement.
TGTCCTTCAGAGTGATCGTGCTGGGCTGATGTCTCCCTCCACCCCTCCGTCCCCCTCTCCTATAGGTCTGAGGAAGCCCAGGTGACCTGACCAGTCTATATCCCATATTGATTTGGCTGGATATGGCTCTGGACATGGTTTTTACACCCAGAGAGAAGACAGTGGCTTTGATCCTCTCCTTTTCAATATATGTCTGCTGACCTTTGAGACCTGTTGTATTGGCATTTGGAAAAATAGTGGATCATTCATTTATTTCAGGACAATAAAAATGTCACTATGTGCCTCTGTTCTGTACTGAGTGGCATCAACTGAACATCAGTAGGCCTACTGCTTGCTAAGGTGAGACATATACCCCCCTCGGAGCAAAGAAAGCAGGACTGTAGAATGTTGGCTCTCCTCTTTGCCCCTTCAGGGTTAAAGCATTGACATGCTTCTCCCCCTCCCATTTTACCAGAGGAATCAGACAACTGCTCATGTAAAGGTTGCAGCTTAGGAAGCTTAGCAGTTTCACAAAGTGACCTTTACCTTTATTATGAATATTTATTTTCATTATTATATAGTGTAATCTATGCACATGATCAGCACAATGGATTTCTTTTTCATTAGTTGTGTAAAATGCCCGTCAGTGAGTGTTAGGTATCCGGGGTTGACCCAGCAGATTACACTAACCCCCTTCCCCCATCTCTCCCCCACTGTCACGGCAGGATCTGACAATTGGAATTAATATGCATGGAGATCCTTCTCCTTCGTTTGCTGGCTGAGGCTCTTGCTGCCTGGGCAACTTTATCAGGGGTAACATTATCGAGAGCTTTGCTGGAAGCTTCTTCATCATGCTCACATCCGTGTCTGCCCAACACTTGTCACTGTCAATCACAAGGTGATAATACACAGATGATTCTCTCATTTGGTTTAATCAAATCTCCAGGCTTATTTGAACTGCAGTCATTACAGCAAATAATTGCTGCATTGAGATGTTAGCCTGGCCCTAGCCTGAGGGATAAGACAAGACTATTGCTATATGAAGGATCTGGTAGATTTTTTTGTGTGTGTGTGCCTTTTCCGCTCACCTTCCTAAAATGAATATTGCATTTGAATCCAGCTCTGGCTTTTCTTATTGAAACTAACATTGTTATTACTTATTATCTGGACGTGGAGTCATCCGTTCTCACTTTTTTTTTATGTCTGTGCTGTCAAGGCAAATTTCACCGGGGGCTGACTATTGCAATTTTTAACTGTCATTTAAACCAAATTGCAGATCTGAATTGGCAGGTCTCAAACTCTCTGAAGGAATGGACTGACAGGAGGCATAACTACAGGACATATTTCACCTCGGTTCAAATTCAGGGGCTTACTTATTATACTGTTCCTCCTCTTATTGGAAGTTTATGTATATAGACTGACCATGACCATGTTAACACTAAATGTTTTATAAAAACACAATTAATAGATTTCTCAATAGAACTAAATAGGTTTGTCAAATTTGACAAATAGTTACTGACACTTGCCAATGGACCTGTCTCAAACAGCTGCATTGAATAGTCTGATTTAAATGGTTCTGTGATGTTGGGTCGTCAGATCTGATGCATGTCTTTGCACTGTGTGTCTGTAGCCTAACTCACAGCTGCACTTTAAACCACTGTGAAAAGGGGATCAGAATAGGCTACTCATGGTTGCCATAGTAGACAGGGGGATTTCATGGTACTTGATTAATGAATCACTAATGTGAAAGGACAACATTAGCTCTACAGACTAACTTTAGATTAATTGTTTTGTTGCTGTAATCGTTTCTTACATAAGACTGAAAGGCAAATAATGTGTTAAAGTGATGTTGAAATCTATATCTGTTGTCAAAATGAATTTGATATCAAAGTAGTAGACAGGTCAAAGGACTAATCACTGTGTAACCATTTTCATTCTATCAAATGTCATATAAATAACACTGCCCATAGCAGCACTCTCCAGTCTTTCATGTCCTTACTAATGAAGGGCAACAGTTCTGGAGAATAACCATCGACCTGGTAGTGAGGGTCGGTTTGAGATAATTATGCAATGACTATTACCATCACATTATCATCAGTCGGGGAGATGTTATCATACTTTTAAGGGACATTTCAGGAAATGATTAAGCCCAATCTTTATTCTCTGATTGTTTTAATGTGTTTGTCTAACCATGCAAAGGTCACAATAGTTGATTATAAAAAAAGAATCAATGCCAAAGACAAAAAAGTCATTAGGATGTTGTGTGACTTTCTCCATGTCTGAGATTATCTCAATGTTGGGGGAAGGCAAAACAGACATCAAGTTATTTATGTAGTTGCTCTGGTCTTTGATTTGTATGAGTCAAAGGAGTCAGTGAGCTCGTGTTGTTGACTGCCCCAATAAAGAAACTGGACGCTAATTACCTTTGGCACTGAAGTGAACTTGAGGACAAAATGGAATCAGATAATATAGCAATAATGAAGTCAATAATTCGTTTTTAGTTTCAAACTTGGACAATGTCATTTCCTCTAATTAATTCAATCGGTGATGCATTAAATTAGTTTTTCTCTTCTGAATCATAATTAAGCTTAATTGTCAGCAAATCAATCAATCATCATCATCATGCTGCAATGGCTACTGAAGCGTGGACTAAAAATAAAACAATGTGATTACAAGCAAGAGGCTTGGATGTGTCAACCTCTCTGGACCAAGTCTGTGCATCACACTAGGACAAAATACTTTCTCCTATGGACTTTATTTCATTTGTTTGTTTCATTTCTGGAAACATGAATTTGTCCCTGTCCAACTCCACACTCAATGTCAGTTGTCAATCACTGTGACTTCATTAAAGGATTTAACAGGATAAGAAGTCACATACTGAGTACCGGATAGGTGCAGTGAAATGTGCTCCAAAAGTGAAATATGAAATTAAATTAAGTGAAATTTGGGCAGCAGAGTGTTGGGTCAGTAACAGAAAGGTATCTGGTTTGATTACCTGAGCCGACGGTGAAACATCTTTTGATGGGCACTTGAGCAAGGCACTAATTTGCTCCAGGAGTGCCGTACTACTATGGCTGACCTGTAAAACACACATTCAATTATCCTGTAGTCCATCAAAAGGTCAATGATACAGAAAGATCCATTCTCGGGGGCAATGGACTGTTGGAGTCATGTTGGCAAAGATAGTAGGACTACAGTCTAGGTTCCTCATCACAGGAGACTTGGCCGTATGGTCATAAACAAGCTAGCTAGCTAAACAACAATGTCTGCTCCTCTACCTTGTCAAACAAATCAAAATGCAAAATGAGCTGTCCTCGTGTTCTGTGCAGAGTTCTCTCACTTATCAACAGATTCATTTGAGATTACGTGCACTATCCACATTTATATTTTTTGCATTACATTGCTTATAATTTAGCTAGCTATGGCCTCCCACAACGTTTGCTAACTAACATTAGGTTAGCTAGTTTGCTAGCTTCTAACATTCAGGTAAATCAAATATTATACTCTATACTCTCTGACTAAACAAACTGGTTGACATTAATACATGTTCAATTCCTTTGTTGTTTCTAAATATCTGTTTTTTTATTGAGCTAGTGAAGTAGTGCAATAATACTTTGGTTGGTTACTACTTACACTGCCTAACTGCTGCCACACTGCTGTCCACCATTATTTTAGAAAGTTGGATAACGTGATCCTCAAGGCCCAGTTTTTCAAAAGATACAGTGCCTTGCGAAGGTATTCGGCCCCCTTGAACTTTGCGACCTTTTGCCACATTTCAGGCTTCAAACATAAAGATATAAAACTGTATTTTTTGTGAAGAATCAACAACAGGTGGGACACAATCATGAAGTGGAACGACATTTATTGGATATTTCAAACTTTTTTAACAAATCAAAAACTGAAAAATTGGTCGTGCGAAATTATTCAGCCCCCTTAAGTTAATACTTTGTAGCGCCACCTTTTGCTGCGATTACAGCTGTAAGTCGCTTGGGGTATGTCTCTATCAGTTTTGCACATCGAGAGACTGACATTTTTTCCCATTCCTCCTTGCAAAACAGCTCGAGCTCAGTGAGGTTGGTTGGAGAGCATTTGTGAACAGCAGTTTTCAGTTCTTTCCACAGATTCTCGATTGGATTCAGGTCTGGACTTTGACTTGGCCATTCTAACACCTGGATATGTTTATTTTTGAACCATTCCATTGTAGATTTTGCTTTATGTTTTGGATCATTGTCTTGTTGGAAGACAAATCTCCGTCCCAGTCTCAGGTCTTTTGCAGACTCCATCAGGTTTTCTTCCAGAATGGTCCTGTATTTGGCTCCATCCATCTTCCCATCAATTTTAACCATCTTCCCTGTCCCTGCTGAAGAAAAGCAGGCCCAAACCATGATGCTGCCACCACCATGTTTGACAGTGGTGATGGTGTGTTCAGGGTGATGAGCTGTGTTGCTTTTACGCCAAACATAACGTTTTGCATTGTTGCCAAAAAGTTCAATTTTGGTTTCATCTGACCAGAGCACCTTCTTCCACATGTTTGGTGTGTCTCCCAGGTGGCTTGTGGCAAACTTTAAACGACACTTTTTATTGATATCTTTAAGAAATGGCTTTCTTCTTGCCTCTCTTCCATAAAGGCCAGATTTGTGCAATATACGACTGATTGTTGTAAGTTTAAAGCCGGATTTGGATACAAAAAGATTTCCCAAGCTTTAAACATCCCAAGGAGCACTGTGCAAGCGATAATATTGAAATGGAAGGAGTATCAGACCACTGCAAATCTACCAAGACCTGGCCGTCCCTCTAAACTTTCAGCTCATACAAGGAGAAGACTGATCAGAGATGCAGCCAAGAGGCCCATGATCACTCTGGATGAACTGCAGAGATCTACAGCTGAGGTGGGAGACTCTGTCCATAGGACAACAATCAGTCGTATATTGCACAAATCTGGCCTTTATGGAAGAGTGGCAAGAAGAAAGCCATTTCTTAAAGATATCCATAAAAAGTGTCGGTTAAAGTTTGCCACAAGCCACCTGGGAGACACACCAAACATGTGGAAGAAGGTGCTCTGGTCAGATGAAACCAAAATTGAACCTTTTGGCAACAATGCAAAACGTTATGTTTGGCGTAAAAGCAACACAGCTCATCACCCTGAACACACCATCCCCACTGTCAAACATGGTGGTGGCAGCATCATGGTTTGGGCCTGCTTTTCTTCAGCAGGGACAGGGAAGATGGTTAAAATTGATGGGAAGATGGATGGAGCCAAATACAGGACCATTCTGGAAGAAAACCTGATGGAGTCTGCAAAAGACCTGAGACTGGGACGGAGATTTGTCTTCCAACAAGACAATGATCCAAAACATAAAGCAAAATCTACAATGGAATGGTTCAAAAATAAACATATCCAGGTGTTAGAATGGCCAAGTCAAAGTCCAGACCTGAATCCAATCGAGAATCTGTGGAAAGAACTGAAAACTGCTGTTCACAAATGCTCTCCATCCAACCTCACTGAGCTCGAGCTGTTTTGCAAGGAGGAATGGGAAAAAATGTCAGTCTCTCGATGTGCAAAACTGATAGAGACATACCCCAAGCGACTTAGAGCTGTGATCGCAGCAAAAGGTGGCGCTACAAAGTATTAACTTAAGGGGGCTGAATAATTTTGCACGCCCAATTTTTCAGTTTTTGATTTGTTAAAAAAGTTTGAAAAGTTTGAAATATCCAATAAATGTCGTTCCACTTCATGATTGTGTCCCACTTGTTGTTGATTCTTCACAAAAAAATACAGTTTTATATCTTTATGTTTGAAGCCTGAAATGTGGCAAAAGGTCACAAAGTTCAAGGGGGCCGAATACTTTCGCAAGGCACTGTACTCATGTTAATGTGATATTTCAGATTTACATTTTTAATAAATTAGCAAAAATGTCCAAAAATATTTTAGCTTTGTCATTATGGGATATTGTGTGTAGATTGATGAGGGGAAAAAACGATTTAATCAATTTTAGAATAAGGCTGTCTCATGTCTTTACGATTATTAACTGAAGACTGATAGTTTTTATCAAAGATTCTCTGTAATTAGTTACTATGCGATCAACTGATTAATCACGTAACTAATTAACTAGGAAATCGGGGCACCAATGAAATATATTCAGATTACAAAGTTAAAATTTCCTAAAATAACTTTTCAGATATTTTATCTGATCAATTAGTCTTCGAATTAATGAATTATTTACTTTTCCTCACATTAGTCTCATTCCAAACATCGTAAATTGTTGGTTATCTGCACGAACCCAGTCTTCACTATGAGTCATCCATACATCAATTATCTTAAGTCATTTATTTATTACTAACTAAGTAATTCACAGAAATGCATAAACAAACAAAGGTAAATGTAATGATAGGAGGATGTGCCCTAGTGGGCTGAACCGGCATGGTGGCTTGTTAGACAAAGGGGAAATGGGGGGGTCGACTAAGAAGTCACTACAAAGTTAATTATAACAATTAAAATGCTAATCCTTTACACATGAACACTCACTCATTCGGGAACAATTGCAATCCATATATATTTTTACGCTCAGTGTGTCGTCTTGATCGCTGGTGAAATGTGTGTGTCTTTCGTAGAATTGTCCGTCTCTCTCCCTCTCTCTCTCTGTCTTGGATAGAGGCGATAGTTCAAAGTGACATTCGTTATAGAATGGATGTTTCGGCGGTTGTCGTTCTTCGCGTTCAATGATACCGAATTCCTAGCTGCAGACTAGTAATTAATATTAAAGACTTGTTCTCATTCTGTCGGTATCGATAGTCTAAGAGTTTAACCACGTGGTATGTTAAAAGATTCAGCAATGGTCTACAACCTTTGTCCCCCTCCTAATGGAGAAAAACATGGTCTGGTGATTTTATTCGGAATGGCAGAAAAGAGCTGTCCCAGGATGTCTGACCCTAACTGGGCTCAGGGGCGGTCCTCTGATTTAGTTCAAATCCAATTCCCTTTTTGAGTTTTCCTTCATTAAACAGTCCAAAATCACATTGTAAAATTGTGTTAACTGTGTCATACTCACTCATTCATCTTATACAACAATTAGATGTAAACCTTATATCTGGGGCTATTATATAAACAGCGTTATGGTAATGTGGCCACACCGTCTCCCATGAGCTTCCCAAGTTGTGACAAACGGACCAGTTCGTAGCTGGATTCTTCACCGATCTTTTACACTTTCTCCGGAACATGAAATTTGTTCGTACCTCAAGTTCTGTGAGGTGGAAGGATTTCCTTTGTCTCCTTTAAAAACTACTCTCTATAACTGTGTGTCCATGAGGTCTTCTCGGGAATTTACGACCTCTGACCACAGCAGCCTAGTTGAAGGAGGAAACGGGGAGGCAGGGTGAGGGGGATGGGCAAAAAGGCCAGCGTCATGACAGCTGTAACCTAACAAAATACTTTCAGAAGGCACTGTATATACAGTGCCTTGCGAAAGTATTCGGCCCCCTTGAACTTTGCGACCTTTTGCCACATTTCAGGCTTCAAACATAAAGATATAAAACTGTATTTTTTTGTGAAGAATCAACAACAAGTGGGACACAATCATGAAGTGGAACGACATTTATTGGATATTTCAAACTTTTTTAACAAATCAAAAACTGAAAAATTGGGCGTGCAAAATTATTCAGCCCCTTTACTTTCAGTGCAGCAAACTCTCTCCAGAAGTTCAGTGAGGATCTCTGAATGATCCAATGTTGACCTAAATGACTAATGATGATAAATACAATCCACCTGTGTGTAATCAAGTCTCCGTATAAATGCACCTGCACTGTGATAGTCTCAGAGGTCCGTTAAAAGCGCAGAGAGCATCATGAAGAACAAGGAACACACCAGGCAGGTCCGAGATACTGTTGTGAAGAAGTTTAAAGCCGCATTTGGATACAAAAAGATTTTCCAAACTTTAAACATTCCAAGGAGCACTGTGCAAGCAATAATATTGAAATGGAAGGAGTATCAGACCACTGCAAATCTACCAAGACCTGGCCATCCCTCTAAACTTTCAGCTCATACAAGGAGAAGACTGATCAGAGATGCAGCCATGAGGCCCATGATCACTCTGGATGAACTGCAGAGATCTACAGCTGAGGTGGGAGACTCTGTCCATAGGACAACAATCAGTCGTATATTGCACAAATCTGGCCTTTATGGAAGAGTGGCAAGAAGAAAGCCATTTCTTAAAGATATCCATAAAAAGTGTCGGTTAAAGTTTGCCACAAGCCACCTGGGAGACACACCAAACATGTGGAAGAAGGTGCTCTGGTCAGATGAAACCAAAATTGAACTTTTTGGCAACAATGCAAAACGTTATGTTTGGCGTAAAAGCAACACAGCTCATCACCCTGAACACACCATCACCACTGTCAAACATGGTGGTGGCAGCATCATGGTTTGGGCCTGCTTTTCTTCAGCAGGGACAGGGAAGATGGTTAAAATTGATGGGAAGATGGATGGAGCCAAATACAGGACCATTCTGGAAGAAAACCTGATGGAGTCTGCAAAAGACCTGAGACTGGGACGGAGATTTGTCTTCCAACAAGACAATGATCCAAAACATAAAGCAAAATCTACAATGGAATGGTTCAAAAATAAACATATCCAGGTGTTAGAATGGCCAAGTCAAAGTCCAGACCTGAATCCAATCGAGAATCTGTGGAAAGAACTGAAAACTGCTGTTCACAAATGCTCTCCATCCAACCTCACTGAGCTCGAGCTGTTTTGCAAGGAGGAATGGGAAAAAATGTCGGTCTCTCGATGTGCAAAACTGATAGAGACATACCCCAAGCGACTTACAGCTGTAATCGCAGCAAAAGGTGGCGCTACAAAGTATTAACTTAATGGGGCTGAATAATTTTGCACGCCCAATTTTTCAGTTTTTGATTTGTTAAAAAAGTTTGAAAAGTTTGAAATATCCAATAAATGTCGTTCCACTTCATGATTGTGTCCCACTTGTTGTTGATTCTTCACAAAAAAATACAGTTTTATATCTTTATGTTTGAAGCCTGAAATGTGGCAAAAGGTCGCAAAGTTCAAGGGGGCCGAATACTTTCGCAAGGCACTGTACTCATGTTAATGTGATATTTCAGATTTACATTTTTAATAAATTAGCAAAAATGTCCAAAAATATTTTAGCTTTGTCATTATGGGATATTGTGTGTAGATTGATGAGGGGAAAAAACGATTTAATCAATTTTAGAATAAGGCTGTCTCATGTCTTTACGATTATTAACTGAAGACTGATAGTTTTTATCAAAGATTCTCTGTAATTAGTTACTATGCGATCAACTGATTAATCACGTAACTAATTAACTAGGAAATCGGGGCACCAATGAAAAATATTTAGATTACAAAGTTATAATTTCCTAAAATAACTTTTCAGATATTTTATCTGATCAATTAGTCTTCGAATTAATGAATTATTTACTTTTCCTCACATTAGTCTCATTCCAAACATCGTAAATTGTTGGTTATCTGCACGAACCCAGTCTTCACTATGAGTCATCCATACATCAATTATCTTAAGTCATTTATTTATTACTAACTAAGTAATTCACAGAAATGAATAAACAAACAAAGGTAAATGTAATGATAGGAGGATGTGCCCTAGTGGGCTGAACCGGCATGGTGGCTTGTTAGACAAAGGGGAAATGGGGGGGTCGACTAAGAAGTCACTACAAAGTTAATTATAACAATTAAAATGCTAATCCTTTACACATGAACACTCACTCATTCGGGAACAATTGCAATCCATATATATTTTTACGCTCAGTGTGTCGTCTTGATCGCTGGTGAAATGTGTGTGTCTTTCGTAGAATTGTCCGTCTCTCTCCCTCTCTCTCTCTGTCTTGGATAGAGGCGATAGTTCAAAGTGACATTCGTTATAGAATGGATGTTTCGGCGGTTGTCGTTCTTCGCGTTCGATGATACCGAATTCCTAGCTGCAGACTAGTAATTAATATTAAAGACTTGTTCTCATTCTGTCGGTATCGATAGTCTAGGAGTTTAACCACGTGGTATGTTAAAAGATTCAGCAAAGGTCTACAACCTTTGTCCCCCTCCTAATGGAGAAAAACATGGTCTGGTGATTTTATTCGGAATGGCAGAAAAGAGCTGTCCCAGGATGTCTGACCCTAACTGGGCTCAGGGGCGGTCCTCTGATTTAGTTCAAATCCAATTCCCTTTTTGAGTTTTCCTTCATTAAACAGTCCAAAATCACATTGTAAAATTGTGTTAACTGTATCATACTCACTCATTCATCTTATACAACAATTAGATGTAAACCTTATATCTGGGGCTATTATATAAACAGCGTTATGGTAATGTGGCCACACCGTCTCCCATGAGCTTCCCAAGTTGTGACAAACGGACCAGTTTGTAGCTGGATTCTTCACCGATCTTTTACACTTTCTCCGGAACATGAAATTTGTTCGTACCTCAAGTTCTGTGAGGTGGAAGGATTTCCTTTGTCTCCTTTAAAAACTACTCTCTATAACTGTGTGTCCATGAGGTCTTCTCGGGAATTTACGACCTCTGACCACAGCAGCCTAGTTGAAGGAGGAAACGGGGAGGCAGGGTGAGGGGGATGGGCAAAAAGGCCAGCGTCATGACAGCTGTAACCTAACAAAATACTTTCAGAAGGCACTGTATATACAGTGCCTTGCGAAAGTATTCGGCCCCCTTGAACTTTGCGACCTTTTGCCACATTTCAGGCTTCAAACATAAAGATATAAAACTGTATTTTTTTGTGAAGAATCAACAACAAGTGGGACACAATCATGAAGTGGAACGACATTTATTGGATATTTCAAACTTTTTTAACAAATCAAAAACTGAAAAATTGGGCGTGCAAAATTATTCAGCCCCTTTACTTTCAGTGCAGCTGTCAGGCGTAGATGTAATAGGTGGCAGGGAAGTCAGGCGCAGGAGAGTCAAATTGAGTGTAAAATGGAGTCTTTTAATAAAGTCCACGGAGTATGCTCCATAACACTAAATGTACATAAACATGGGTACAAGGACCCGACGCACACCTATACAACAATCACACTACACTGACAATAAAACAATCTCTGACAAAGACATGAGGGGAAACAGAGGGTTAAATACACAACAGGTAATGAATGGGATTGAAAACAGGTGTATGGGAAGACAAGACAAAACCAATGGAAAATGAAAAAAGGATCAATGATGGCTAGAAGACCGGTGACGTCGAACGCCGAGCACCGCCCGAACAAGGAGAGGCAACGACTTCGGCAGCAGTCGTGACAGTACCCCCCCCCTGACGCGCGGCTCCAGCTGCGCGTCGACACCGGCCTCGGGGACGACCCGGAAGGCGAGGTGCAGGGCGATCCGGATGGAGACGGTGGAATTCTGATAACATGGAAGGATCTAACACGTCCTCCACCGGAACCCAGCATCTCTCCTCCGGCCCGTACCCCTCCCAGTCCACGAGGTACTGAAGGCCCCTCGCCCGACGTCTCGAATCCAAAATGGATCGAACAGAGTACGCCGGAACCCCCTCGATGTCTAGAGGAGGCGGAGGAACATTACGCACTTCAGCCTCCTGGAGCGGGCCAGCCACCATCGGCCTGAGGAGAGACACATGGAACGAGGGGTTAATACGGTAATGAGTGGGTAGTTGTAACCTATAACATACCTCGTTCACTCTCCTCAGGACTTTAAACGGCCCCACAAACCGCGGACCCAGCTTCCGGCAGAGAAGGCGAAGGGGCAGGTTTCGGGTCGAGAGCCAGACCCTGTCCCCTGGTGCGAACACTGGGGCCTCACTGCGGCGACGGTCTGCGCCAATTTTCTGGCGCCTTATGGCACGCTGAAGGTGGACGTGGGCTGCCTCCCAGGTCTCCTCAGCGTGCCGAAACCAATTGTCCACCGCAGGGGCCTCGGTCTGGCTCTGATGCCAAGGAGCCAGAACCGGCTGATACCCTAATACACATTGAAAGGGAGTAAGGTTAGTGGAGGAGTGACGTAGCGAGTTCTGAGCCATCTCTGCCCAGGGCACGAACTTCGCCCACTCCCCCGGCCGATCCTGGCAATAAGACCGCAGAAACCTACCCACATCCTGGTTAACTCTCTCCACCTGCCCATTACTCTCGGGGTGAAAACCTGAGGTAAGACTAACCGAGATCCCCAGACGCTCCATGAACGCCTTCCAGACCCTTGATGTGAACTGGGGACCCCGATCAGACACTATATCCTCAGGCACCCCATAGTGCCGGAAAACGTGTGTAAACAGGGCCTCTGCAGTTTGTAAGGCCGTAGGGAGACCGGGCAAAGGGAGGAGACGACAGGACTTAGAAAACCGATCCACAACGACCAGGATCGTGGTGTAACCCTGTGAAGGTGGAAGATCGGTCAAAAAATCCACCGACAGGTGTGACCACGGCCGTTGAGGAACGGGTAGAGGTTGTAGCTTACCTCTGGGCAGGTGTCTAGGAGCCTTGCACTGGGCGCACACCGAGCAGGAAGAAACATAAATCCTCACGTCCTTAGCTAAAGTGGGCCACCAGTATCTCCCGTCAAGACAGCGCATCGTCCGACCTATCCCAGGATGACCAGAGGAGGGTGACGTGTGAGCCCAATATATCAATCGGTCGCGTACAGCAGACGGAACGTACAGACGACCAGCTGGACACTCAGGGGGAGAAGGCTCTGCACGTGACGCCCGCTCAATGTCCGCGTCCAGCTCCCACACTACTGGCGCCACCAAACACGAAGCTGGGAGTATGGGAGTGGGATCCATGGACCGCTCCTCTGTGTCATACAGCCGAGACAATGCGTCTGCCTTAACGTTCTGGGAGCCTGGTCTGTAAGAAAGAGTAAACACAAAACGAGTGAAAAACATGGCCCACCTTGCCTGGCGAGGATTCAATCTCTTTGCCTGCCGGATATACTCCAGATTGCGGTGGTCAGTCCAGATGAGAAAAGGGTGTTTAGCCCCCTCAAGCCAATGCCTCCACACCTTCAAAGCTTCTACGACAGCTAACAGCTCCCGGTTCCCCACATCATAGTTTCGCTCCGCCGGGCTGAGCTTCTTAGAAAAGAAAGCACAGGGGCGAAGCTTCAGTGGCGTACCCGAACGCTGAGAGAGCACTGCTCCTATCCCAGCTTCGGATGCGTCCACCTCCACTATGAATGGCAAAGAGGGATCCGGATGAGCCAGCACAGGCGCAGAAGTAAACAGAGTCTTCAGGTGCTCAAAAGCCCTGTTCGCCTCAGCCGACCACTGCAAGCGCACCGGGCCCCCCCTTAGCAGTGAGGTAATGGGAGCTGCCACCTGACCAAAACCCCGGATAAACCTCCGGTAGTAATTGGAAAACCCCAAAAAACGCTGCAACTCCTTTACCGTGGTTGGAGTCGGCCAATTACGCACGGCTGTAATGCGGTCGCTCTCCATCTCCACTCCTGAAGTGGAAATCCGATGCCCTAGGAAGGAGATGGATTGTTGGAAAAACAAGCATTTCTCAGACTTGACATATAGATCATGCTCCAACAGGCGACCAAGCACCCTGCGCACCAGGGACACATGCTCAGCGCGTGTAGCAGAGTATATCAGAATATCATCGATATACACCACTACACCCTGCCCGTGCAGGTCCCTGAAGATCTCATCTACAAATGATTGGAAAACTGATGGAGCATTCATCAACCCATATGGCATGACCAGGTACTCATAATGACCTGAGGTGGTGCTAAATGCAGTCTTCCACTCATCACCCTTCTTAATACGCACCAGATTGTACGCACTCCTGAGATCCAATTTTGTGAAAAAACGTGCCCCGTGCATTAACTCAATAATCGTATTGATCAGAGGTAGCGGGTAACTATATTTCACTGTGATTTTATTAAGACCTCGATAATCAACGCACGGGCGTAAACCGCCATCCTTTTTTTTCACAAAAAAGAAACTCGAAGAGACGGGTGAAATGGATGGCTGAATGAACCCCTGATGCAGGGATTCAGAGATATATGTCTCCATAGCCTCCGTCTCCGCTTGCGACAGGGGATACACGTGACTCTTGGGATATGCAGCGTCTACCAGGAGATCTATCGCACAATCCCCCAGTCGATGGGGTGGTAATTGAGTCGCCTTCTTTTTACAGAAGGCGAGAGCCAAATCGGCATATTCGGGGGGAATGCGCACGGTGGAGACCTGGTCTGGACTTTCCACCGTAGTAGCACCAACGGAAACCCCTAAACACCTACCTGAGCATTCTCGCGACCACCCTGTGAGAGCCCTCTGTGGCCAAGAAACAGTGGGGTTATGACAAACTAACCAGGGTAGGCCTAGCACCACAGAATACGCAGGAGAATCAATAAGGAAAAGACTAATCTTCTCCTTGTGACCCTCCTGCGTTATCATACACAAAGGTGCGGTTACCTCCCTGATAAACCCTGACCCTAATGGTCGACTATCTAAGGCATGAATAGGGAAAGGCATATCCACAGGAACAATAGGGATCCCTAAACTATGAGCTAGACTTTTATTAATGAAATTCCCAGCCGCACCCGAATCTACTAGCGCCTTATACTGGGAATGCAGTGAAAAGTCAGGAAAAGAGACAGAGACAAACATTAGTGCAGCAGAGGGCTCTGGATGAGAATGGTGCCTACTCACCTGGGGTGACGCCAGAATGCCCTGCCTGCCCTCTCTATTCCCAGAGGAACCAACCCGGCACCGACCAGCAGTGTGCTCTCTGCGACCTTGAATGGTGCTCGAGCGGGAACCCCCTCCGGTCTCCCTGCGCACCATCCCTCCCAATTCCATAGGTTCGGGAGAGAGGGTGCGGGAGGATGGAACAACCAGACCCCGATCTAGACGTCCACGAGTAGCCAGCATGTTGTCCAGCCTGATGGACATGTCCACCAGCTGGTCGAAGGTGAGGGTGGTGTCTCTACAGGCCAGCTCCCGACGGACGTCCTCGCGTAGACTACAACGGTAATGGTCGATCAGGGCCCTGTCGCTCCATCCAGCGCCGGCAGCCAAGGTCCTAAACTCCAAAGCAAAATCCTGTGCACTCCTCGTCTCCTGCCTCAGATGATAGAGAAGCTCACCCGCTGCTTTGCCTTCAGGTGGGTGATCGAATACTATCCGGAATTGGCGGGTGAACTCCTCAAAATGGTCCAGCGCCGCATCCTCCCTACTACACACAGCGCTGGCCCATTCCAGGGCTTTCCCGGTGAGGCATGAGACGAGGGCGTAACTCTTCTCACGGTCAGATGGTACTGGGGAGGCCGTGGCTAGATACAAGTTCAGTTTAAGGAGGAAACCCTGGCAGCCGGCAGTATCTCCGTTGTATCCCGTAGGTAGGGATAAATGGATCCTCGATTCCGGAGAGGAAAAATCGTTCACGGGAGATTCCGGTTGTGGTGGTGGTGGCGCTGGAGAAACTCCCTGTCTCTCCCAGCGATCCATTTTCATGGCAATGTGATCCATGACGGAGCTGATAACGTCAAGCTCCCTAGCTTGTTCCTGAACGCGTTCCTCCAGCTCCATGGGCATAGTGTCCTCTCCTGCTGACTTCATATATTGGTCAGAGATTCTGTCAGGCGTAGATGTAATAGGTGGCAGGGAAGTCAGGCGCAGGAGAGTCAAATTGAGTGTAAAATGGAGTCTTTTAATAAAGTCCACGGAGTATGCTCCATAACACTAAATGTACATAAACATGGGTACAAGGACCCGACGCACACCTATACAACAATCACACTACACTGACAATAAAACAATCTCTGACAAAGACATGAGGGGAAACAGAGGGTTAAATACACAACAGGTAATGAATGGGATTGAAAACAGGTGTATGGGAAGACAAGACAAAACCAATGGAAAATGAAAAAAGGATCAATGATGGCTAGAAGACCGGTGACGTCGAACGCCGAGCACCGCCCGAACAAGGAGAGGCAACGACTTCGGCAGCAGTCGTGACAGCAGCAAACTCTCTCCAGAAGTTCAGTGAGGATCTCTGAATGATCCAATGTTGACCTAAATGACTAATGATGATAAATACAATCCACCTGTGTGTAATCAAGTCTCCGTATAAATGCACCTGCACTGTGATAGTCTCAGAGGTCCGTTAAAAGCGCAGAGAGCATCATGAAGAACAAGGAACACACCAGGCAGGTCCGAGATACTGTTGTGAAGAAGTTTAAAGCCGCATTTGGATACAAAAAGATTTTCCAAACTTTAAACATTCCAAGGAGCACTGTGCAAGCAATAATATTGAAATGGAAGGAGTATCAGACCACTGCAAATCTACCAAGACCTGGCCATCCCTCTAAACTTTCAGCTCATACAAGGAGAAGACTGATCAGAGATGCAGCCAAGAGGCCCATGATCACTCTGGATGAACTGCAGAGATCTACAGCTGAGGTGGGAGACTCTGTCCATAGGACAACAATCAGTCGTATATTGCACAAATCTGGCCTTTATGGAAGAGTGGCAAGAAGAAAGCCATTTCTTAAAGATATCCATAAAAAGTGTCGGTTAAAGTTTGCCACAAGCCACCTGGGAGACACACCAAACATGTGGAAGAAGGTGCTCTGGTCAGATGAAACCAAAATTGAACCTTTTGGCAACAATGCAAAACGTTATGTTTGGCGTAAAAGCAACACAGCTCATCACCCTGAACACACCATCACCACTGTCAAACATGGTGGTGGCAGCATCATGGTTTGGGCCTGCTTTTCTTCAGCAGGGACAGGGAAGATGGTTAAAATTGATGGGAAGATGGATGGAGCCAAATACAGGACCATTCTGGAAGAAAACCTGATGGAGTCTGCAAAAGACCTGAGACTGGGACGGAGATTTGTCTTCCAACAAGACAATGATCCAAAACATAAAGCAAAATCTACAATGGAATGGTTCAAAAATAAACATATCCAGGTGTTAGAATGGCCAAGTCAAAGTCCAGACCTGAATCCAATCGAGAATCTGTGGAAAGAACTGAAAACTGCTGTTCACAAATGCTCTCCATCCAACCTCACTGAGCTCGAGCTGTTTTGCAAGGAGGAATGGGAAAAGATGTCAGTCTCTCGATGTGCAAAACTGATAGAGACATACCCCAAGCGACTTACAGCTGTAATCGCAGCAAAAGGTGGCGCTACAAAGTATTAACTTAAGGGGGCTGAATAATTTTGCACGCCCAATTTTTCAGTTTTTGATTTGTTAAAAAAGTTTGAAATATCCAATAAATGTAGTTCCACTTCATGATTGTGTCCCACTTGTTGTTGATTCTTCACAAAAAAATACAGTTTTATATCTTTATGTTTGAAGCCTGAAATGTGGCAAAAGGTCGCAAAGTTCAAGGGGGCCGAATACTTTCGCAAGGCACTGTACTCTACAAAACCTACTGGGTATTCCCTACAATAATGGTACTGCTGCACCTAAAATAGTTTTTGCTCTATAAACCCAGCCTGGTCTCATAAACTGAAAGTAACATAGTAGATGTATATCGGGGACAGTCAAATTCGTATGATATGTTAAGTTTGTATGGTTACAAAAAACAAGTCATTACTTAAGGCAAAAACTAAAGAAGGTTGGTTAAACGTAACATATTATACTAAATGTAGTTTCTCGGAATCACATACATAATAATATGAAATGCTCTAAGACCAGTGTGGCCTACTGCATAGCAACCACTGGTTTATATATACATTAGCTAACAGACAGAGGCTGCTGTTTTGAAGCAAACGCACCATCTTGGCACTCCCCCACAACTGTAAAACATATTTTGGAAGCTATAGAAATGCATGTACTAATGCATTCATTTGTTTTAGCCTTAATGCATAATTTTAAATGATATTGTGAGCTAAACATAAAAATAATATATATATATTTTTAAATCCTTACAGTATAATTTTTAGAAAGTACTAATCCTACTGTCCCCACTAAAACACTTAATATTTTGTCCTTGAAACTATTAAAGGAAATACTGAAAATTCCATTCATTCCTGTGGAAGACTGCTTTTCTGATGATTGCCAACATGGTCCACAGGTGGCTTCAAAACCTCTATTTGGCCAAAACATAGCATATGCAATCCAGGGTCTATTACGTCATTGGTAGCGACCTAGTAGTGCAAAAAAACAGGTCTGCTTGTATGTATACTGTTTTTTTTGCAATAAAAAATAAAACGTGAATATGCATGCCTTAAAAAAACACAGGTCTGTCCTACTTAAATTAAGATCACCTGAATGGCCCCCAAAATTGTTTTTGTGGATGTTTGGACTCTAAAATGGGTTTATAAAGATCAAGTTTGATCTCAAATGTAAATTATTTTAAAGTTAACTACAAATCTAAATATTTAAATAAGTAGCGATCCATTCTGACGACAGCATTTGTCGTCACACAGCACCACGTGCTGACACCAGCCTACAGGCTATGACGAGGCTCCCGGTTGACTCTTTAATGCTGGATGAAAACGACTACATTGACCATGAACCTTTGCTAGTTACGGCCACTTTCACCATGATCCATAGCGTTGTTTTGATGCCGTCGTAGAGGAGGTGGAATAGAGAAGCTGAGTCGGCGGAAAATCTGTCTCCCTGTTGTAGGTGTTTTTTTTGTTGCGCTTTTTCGCCCCCCCAAGCAAGGAGTTTTTGTTTGGGGGTCAATGAGTGTCGAATTTGGTCAACCAAAAAAATAATTGCTTATTTGCAACGTGACGTTTATTTGATCGAATAGAAGTGTCATAATGCTTAAGGTGTTACAAGTGTACTGATTTAAGTAGGACACGTGAGATCCAGGCTACTTTGGCTATGCATATTCAGTGTTCCCAAGTGGCGCAGCGGTCTAAGGCACTGCATCTCAGTGCTAGAGGCATCACTACAGATCGATT
Source organism: Oncorhynchus mykiss (assembly GCF_013265735.2). NCBI lineage: Eukaryota > Metazoa > Chordata > Actinopteri > Salmoniformes > Salmonidae > Oncorhynchus > Oncorhynchus mykiss. The sequence goes on along the minus strand of NC_048570.1, from coordinate 76,737,229 downwards.
CCAGACTGTATCGTAACCGGCCATGATTGAGAGTGCCATAGGGTGGCACACAATTGGCCCAGCGTCGTCCGGGTTAGGCCGTCATTGTAAATAAGAATTTGTTCTTAACTGACTTTCCTAGTTAAATAAAACAATTAAATTACTTGAGACTAGTAGCATATCATCTCTTGCCATTGAATACAAGTGGGTGGTGTCAACAACCCTCATCGAATATTCAAAATACATTCAACAATCTGATGTATCCAGCAATCTAATCCAAAGAAAGGATAGGCGGGCGCGAGACAGCCCGCTGTGCCACTTTGTGGTCAACGACTCCCAATGTCAGTATATCCATAATCTTTGGTGCCACTCAGCAATATCACGCAATCGGGAATTTTACGTAGGAATTATGGATGACGTCATTATCACGATATACTGTTTTTAATGTCTATGGTTATACCTCAGAAATAAATAATTGTTGGATACCTTTACCTTTGCTTTTCTTTGTGATGATAGCCAAAGGGTTTCACTGGGTTGATATCTCTGGTCTGTTACTAGTGCCGTTTCAACTAGTTTTATCTTCTTCTTGATACCATGTCTTGTTTTGAGGTGTTTTGACTGATGTGTCACTTCTATGCTAATATGGCAAAAATTCACTAACTAACCAACAACTGTACAACGTATTTAACCATTGTTACCCTTGCAAGGCTTCCGGCCCAGATGGCATCCCTAGTCGCCCCTAGTCACGTCCTCAGAGCATGCGCAGACCAGCTGGCTGGAGTGTTTATGGACATATTCAATCTCTCCCTATTCCAGTCCGCTGTCCCCACATGCTTCAAAATGTCCACCATTGTTCCTGTACCCAAGAAAGCAAAGTTAACTGAACTACACGACTATTGCCCTGTAGCACTCACTTCGGTCATCATTAAGTGCTTTGAGAGACTAGTCAAGGATCATATCACATCTACCTTACCTGACACCCTAGACCCACTTCAATTTGCTTACTGCCCCAATAGATCCACAGACGATGCAATCCCTATCGCACTGCACACTGCCTTATCCCATCTGGACAAGAGGAATACCTATGTAAGAATGCTGTTCATTGACTATAGCTCAGCATTCAACACCATTGTACACTCCAAGCTCATGATTAAGATTCTGGCCCAGGGACCCATACTGTGCAACTGGTTCCTGGACTTCCTGACGGACCACCCACAGGTGGTGAAGGTAGGAAACAACAACTCCACTTTGCTGATCCTCAACACAGGGGCCCCATAAGTGTGTGTGCTCAGCCCCCTCCTGTACTCCCTGTTCACCCATGATTGCATGGCCATGCACGCCTCCAACTCAATCATCAAGTTTGCAGATGACACAAAAGTAGTAGGCCTGATTACCAACAATGATGAGGCAGTCTACAGGGAGGAGGTGAGGGAAAATAACCTCTCACTCAACATCAACAAAACAAAGTAGCTGATCGCGGACTTCAGGAAACAGCAGAGGGAGCATGCCCCTATCCACATTGACGAGACCGCAGTGGAAAAGATGTTAAGCTTCAAGTTCCTCGGCATACACCTCACACAGACTGGGTGGTGATGAAAGCGCAACAGCGTCTCTTCAACGTCAGGAGGCTGAAGAAATTTGTATTGGCACCTAAAACCCTCACAAACTTTGACAGATGCACAATTGAGAGAATCCTGTCCGGCTGTATCACCGCCTGGTATGGCAACTGCACCGCCCGCAACCACAGTACTCTCCAGAGGGTGGTGCGGTTTGACCAACACATCACTGGGGGCAAACTACCTGCCATCCAGGACATCTACAGCACCCAATGTCACAGGAAAGCCAAAAAGATAATCAAGGACAACATCCACCCGAGCCACTGCCTGTTCACCCCGCTATAATCCAGGAGGTAAGGTCAGTCAGTACAGGTGCATCAAAGCTGGGACCGAGAGACTGGGAAACAGCTTCTACCTCAAGGCCATCAGACTGTTAAATAGCCGTCACTAGCACCTTAGAGGCTGTTGCCCTATATACATAGACTTGAAATCACTGACCACTTTAATAATTGGAACACTAGTCACTTTAATGTTTACATATTTTGTGCTACTCATCTCATATGTACAGTATATACTGTATTCTATTCTACTGTATTTTAGTCTATACCGTGCCGACATTGCTCATCTTAATATTTATATAATCCATTCCTTTTCTTTACATTTGTGTGTGTTAGGCATTACTTGTTAGATATTACTGCACTATTGGAGCTAGAAACACAATCATTTTGCTACACCTGCAATAACATCTGCTAAACATGTGTATGTGACCGATTTGTATTTGAGAGACAACAAGCGCTTATTGACCACATTTATGTTTTTAATAAGCATTGGAGACAAAATATAGTTTACATGTTGTCAACAATCAAAGCCAACCCCGTCTGTTTTTCCCCATAGTTGCGCATTCTAAACAAACCAACCCATCTATACACATTCTGTGTTCTGCGCAACTTGTACATTTCTGAGTTTCCTATTTCCGACTAGTTTTTTTTTTATTTTATTTTTATTAACAACAAACCAAGACAGAAAGTACATGAGGGAACACAAGTATATATATATATATATATTATAAACAATGGACAATCGAGCTAGGGGGTACAATATTACATTACACAATTACACAAGGACCTTAAGGGACATACTTACAATTATAACAGCTTTTTTGTTAGTAGAGTATTGAACTGTCTAAATATACAGTTACATTTATTTTTGAAGGGTAAGAAAATTTGTTTTTTTTGTTTGTAAATTTACATTTGGGTATATGAAATTTGGCCAAAAGAATAATGAAATTAATTGCATAAAAATGTTTCAGCTTATTTCTATCGTATGTAAAGAATTCAAGCAGTACATCTCTCCACAATAGTGTAAAATCTTCATAAATGTGTTCAATTATAAATCTACTGATGTCTTGCCACAATTTTCTTACATGAATACGATGCCAAAAAAGATGGAACACTGTTTCTGGGTGGTCATTACAAAAGGAGCAATTTGAGTTGATGTTTTCCTTAAACTTATTCATATAGTGGTTGGCAGGATAATATTTATGAATAATTTTAAAGGAAATTTCCTTAATTTTGTTAACAATTAGGTATGAGTGTGGCAACATCCAAACTTTTTCCCAAAAGATATTATCAATAAATTCATTCCAATAAGGCATGACATAAGGTATAGTAGATAGATACAACATCCTGCTGAAACAAGGTTCACATCGCTCTGTTGTTGAATGGACCAAAAGATAAACAAATCTTTCCTTCTGAGTCAACAGGGTCAATAGAAGGTAGGCTCTGAGGGTCAGGTCTTGACACGTTCCTGAATAACAGAGCAACACCTGAGCGAATGGCGTCTAAAACAATTGCAAAATCTTTAGTTGTTACAGGGACCTTGTAAAGTGATAAGAATTCCTTATAACTGAGTAAAAAGACCCTCTGCATTTACCAGTTGGCTCACCAATAGGATATTATTTCGGAACCAATATTCTAAAAACAAAGAAGTATTTTTATACAATATATCCCGATTATTCCATATATAATATCTGTGTGGAGAAAAATTGTGTTTATAAATTAAGGACCATGACAAGAAAACCTGCCAATGCAAAGCAGAAAGTTTCACTGGAATTTTGTCAATATTATAATTGCAAAACAACATTAAGTTAAGGCCACCAAAAGTAGAGAAGACATGATGAGGAGTAAAATTCCAGATAGAAGTGGGTCTTAGGAATTGTTTTATCCAATTGATCTTAAAAGTATTATTTAAAGTAGTAAAGTCCAGAAAATTCAGTCCACCATTCTCGTAAGTGTTCATTACAACAGTTTTCCTAATGTAATGGGTACAGTTTCTCCAAAGAAAGTTGAAAAGCATCTGGTCTATCTCCTTGCTTATTTTACAGTCAATGTATAAAGATGAACCATTTGTACATTAACCATTTGTACCAGTTACAACACTGTATATATATATATATAATATGACATTTGTAATGTCTTTATTGTTTTGAAACTTCTGTATGTGTAATGTTTACTGTTAATTTTTATTGTTTATTTCACTTTTGTATATTATCTACCTCACTTGCTTTGGCAATGTTAACACATGTTTCCCATGCCAATATAGCCCCTTGAATTGAACTGAATAGAGCGCCTAGTTTCGACTAGTACCTGAATGCGGCATAACAGCATGACTTAAAAAGTGATAGAACGTCAGCGAATCATATTTCAGACACTTTATCCACGCTTTGTTAAAAGCCAATAGAAATATCCCTGGTGAATAGGAAACGCCCATCATGAGCTCTTAGATTGATTTCCGGTGTCTGTGAGATTGCCTAGCTAGCTAGTTACACAAATAATTGCGGTGCACCTTTTTTTTTGTTTTGACCAGTGGTGATTGTAACAACGTCCTTTAAAACGCACATTTTGAATTTGTTCACATAAATGGGCAAGTTTTGAACAGGAACTTGTTGGAATTTTCGTCCAGGGAAGGTAAGCTGGCAACTGGATACTAGCTAGCTACCGTTAGCTTTCAAGCTATGTAACGTTAGCTGGTTAGTTTGCAAGGTAGTATAACTGGTTCGTTTGCAAGGTGGTATAACTGGTTAGTTTGCTAAGTTTGTTGTGAATAACGTTCCTTTCATTCGTTTATCGAGTCGTAAAGTATGCCTTTTTCATGATGGAAAATATGCAACAATGCTAGATCCCATCGCAAATGAATATGTATGCTTGATTTGTTATTGCAAACCTGGCGTTCAGATAACACACTGGACGTATCTTGTTAACGATCTAGCTAGCTTCTGTAACTATATATAGCTTAATTAACTAGCTGTGTGTTCAAAGTCATTTTGCATCATGAGTTACCTGCGTAGAAACACGTGAACCAACACGGATACAATGTCAACATTGCTAGTTGGCATAGTAGTTAGCTAAGCCAAGATCTTAGTTTACTAACTTGTCAACTGCTGTAGCCAACGGCAATAACAATGCGCTTTGGTAATATGTGAATAAAATAATGAATCTAACTAGGCTAACATTCAACAACCATTAACACCAGTTTGGATTATTTCCCGGTGAGGTTTAAAGTGCTTGGCCTGGCAGAGACGTAACAGTTAGGCCTGTTTGACGTCATGACATGAATGCGGCACGTCTGTCTGAGCAGCAGCATGGTCCGTAGATCAGAGAGTCAGCAGCTGTCATTGAGTTCAGGTTCCCCATTGTGTGTGTGCTGAACAGAGGGCCTCATCAGTCATTTGTTCTCATGTGGCTCAGTTGGTAGAGCATGGCGCTTTCAACGCCTGGGTTGTGGGTTCCATTTGTCATGGGAGACCAGTACGAAAATGGCCCTAAATGAATCTAAATGTAACGTTTGTTCTGTCAATTCTACCCACAGTGACGCTAGCGAATGGCACAGGCAACACTTGTTGTGGGACGGACAATTTAATGAACCTGAACCCATTCTGGAGCATGTCTACCAATACTGGTCGTAAGGTAAGGGAGCGCTCTTCCTCTTCTGCACTGAAAGCCAACTTCTGTCAAGTTCACCCAACACACAAGCGAGCTGAAAGACAAAAAAACAGGATCTTCAGAAGTTCCCAAAGAGACCCCCACACATTGAAAGTAAGCCTAGTGTGGTCTGTCTCCCTAATATTTTCCCACAAAGACAGCATGGCTTCCTTGAAGCTTTGTGCATTTTACACCTGTTACCATCTGTCTTTAGTTTGAGAGTAATCTTGGAGGACTGGAATTGTGGCATGGGAATGTTTAACTTGTGGTATCCTCTAATAACGCATTAGGCCTACTCATGCCTTTTCGCAAACTCCTTGCCAGGGACACTCCTTTGCAATCTCATCCCGAAAGAGGACTGTTTCAGGGTCGCCTTTTACTACCTGATGCTCTGTAGTGCTGTGACGATACCATTATCGCAATATTTAAAAAATGAAGACACAAAGCCGACCGAACTCTTTGGTCCTTTAAGCTGCTGTATGTAAAATATTGACCAGAGCAATGGTGAACTTCTCAACTGTGCAGTGCATTTAGTTTTGTTTGCTAATTGCTAAGATTCAGTTGGGTGAAAAGCTGTTTGCCATGCATCTACTGTTTGTTATTGCCATTCTGTTGCCTATGTACCTCAATGACTTCGGCGAGAAAGGGAGGCACCAACTTCTAGTTTAGCATACAGGCGTCACATTGGAGAAGTAGCTCTGCCCCTAGTAACATAGGTGTGACTACTCTCTGTCCTGCCTTGTCAGATGAATGGTTCACTCATTGCTCTGTGCCTCAAAACATTAATACTTCTACAACGTGGTTTGTTTAATGGCACACTGTGTGAACCTGAATTCTTTCTGTAGTTGCCTTGAGGGTTTGTTGCTGAGGTGTTCTTTTGCTTACAGGCATCCCTCCTGCTGTGAACTAGCCTATCCTCCCCTGTGCTTCCCACTGAGCTAGCATTGGCAGGATATGATACAGGCTGTATTTAGGGATGCTCTCTCTCACCTCCTGTGGAACGAGGAGTTTGATGCCAGTCAACTCTATGAAACCTGAGAGGTCATCACCTCATGCCTACTTATTGCCCAGGGCTCAATATGTGCTCTCACTGCTGTCTGTTGTTTTGTAGTTTGACAACAGATCTTTCCTCTCTCTATGCAGATAGATGTAACTAACAGACTTGCTTGAAATTACTAGTCTGCCTTGTCTCTTGTGATTCTGCAACATGATGAAAAAGTTTGGCAAAGGGGTTTCAAGCTAAACATACTCCCCTCCTTGTAATAATCAATGCTACCAGTTTGTATTTCCTTGACATATATATTGAGTTGTTAAATGCCTTTGTTCACTCTTCTGATGAGCAGAGATCTGATGGTGAGGAACAGAGTGGAGAGCAGCAGCAACAAAGAGCCAGTCCAGCCCGTCCTAGCTTTGGGAAGAAGCAGCTTCCCTCCATCCCCAAGAATGCAGTCCCCATCACCAAGCCTGCCTCTCCTGCCGCCACGGCCCAGTTGGCCAACGGAACACATGCCTCCTACGGTCCATTCTACCTGGAGTACTCGCTGCTGGCTGAGTTGTAAGTACTGGCCCCAGATCAGACTTTATTTTGGGTGGTGGATGTAGTAGACACACTGGCTCTGTTTGAATAGCTTTTAAAATGCGTCATTCCTCCCTCCTTTGCTAACGGTAATCACTGATCTTTGTGACTGGATAAGTGAAGGTAAGATTTGTTTTCACCAGTCCAACCATGTCAGACCTACCTGAAGGAAAGGAAGCATGCATCTTTGATATATTTGAACCACTTATGTAATTAATTTAGAGAAGCTGTTGACAAAACCACACAATTTCCATGTCTATTTTCTGCTGCATTGATTTAATTCCATGTTACCTTGTGACCCACAGCACTCTAGTGATCAAGCAAAAACTGCCTGGAATCTATGTGCAGCCATCCTACAAATCAGCATTGAGTAAGAGCCTAATTTTTATTTTTTATTTTTTTTATTTAACCTTTATTTAACTAGACAAGTCAGTTAAGAGCAAATTCTTATTTACAATGACGGCCAAACTCCGGGCGACGCTGGGCCAGTTGTGCACTTGTGGGACTTCCAAATACGGCCGGATGTGATGCAGTTTGGATTCGAACCAGAGACTGCAGTGACACCTCTTGCACTGAGATGCAGTGCCTTTGACCGCTGTGCCACTCGGGAGCCCAAATCTGTCATCCTGTTTGACTGCATAATCTATACATAACCTTTACAAAATTAATGTTTTTCTCTTCTTTCCAGTGTGGTTCGGGGTCATTTTCATCAGACATGGCTTGTACCAGGATGGAGTCTTCAAGTTCACTGTGTATATTCCAGATAACTATCCTGATGGTGAATGTCCTGTGAGTACTTTTGTGGACCTGCTGTAACACTACAACACAGCTGTTTACACAAAATAAAGCAATATCGTTGGCACATTTCAAAGGTTATTGTGTTCGGCATTTCCTGCTTTGGTGGCAAAGGCTGACACTGTGATTGGTTTGTGACTGTCATACATTGCATTTGGAAAGTATTCAGACCCCTTGACTATTTCCACATTGTTGCGCTACAGCCTTATTCTAAAATATAGTTTTTGTTTTTTTCCCTCATCAATACAAAACAGGTTTACATTTTTTTTGTGTGCAAATTGATTCAAAATAAAACTGATATCACATTGACATAAGTAATCAGACCCTTTTCTCAATATTTTGTTGAAGTACCTTTGGCAGCGATTACAGCCTCAGTTCTTCCTGGGTGTGATGCTACAAGCTTCGTACACCTGTATTTGGGGAGTTTCTCCAATTCTCTGCAGATCCTCTCAAGCTTTGTCAGGTTTGATGGAGTGTCACTGCACAAATATTTTCAGGTCTCTCCAGAGATGCTCTGGCTGGGCCACACAAGGACAGAGACTTGTCCCGAAGCCACTCCTGTGTTGTCTTGGCTGTGTCATTGTCCTGTTGGAAGGTGAACCTTTGTCCCAATCTGAGGTCCTGAGCGCTCTGGAGCAGGCTTTCATCAAGGACCTCTGTACTTTGCTCTGTTCATCTTTCCCTCGATCCTGACTAGTTTCCCAGTCCCTGCCTCTGGAAAAACATCCCCACAGCATGTCTGCCACCACCATGCTTCAATGTAGGGATGGTATTGGCCAAGTGAAGAACGGTGCCTGGTTTCCTCCAGACATGATGCTTGACATTCAGGCCAAAAAGTTCAATCTTGATTTCAGCAGACCAGAAAAACTAATTGATGGAGCGCTGCAGAGATGGTTTTCCTTCTGGAAGATTCTCCCATCTCCAGAGGAGCTCTGTCAGCTTGACCATCGGGTTCTTGGTAACCTCCCTGACCAAGGCCATTCTCCCCGATTTCCTGTTTGGCTGGGCGGCCATCTCCAGGAAGAGTCTTGGAACCACCCACCAAACTTCCATTTTAAGAATGGAGGTCACTGTTCTTGGGGACCTTCAATGCTGCAGACATTTTTTGGTACCCTTCCCCAGATCTATGCGTCGAAACAATCCTTTCTCTGAGCTCTACGGACAATTCCTTCGACCCCCCCCCCTCCCATGGCTTGGTTTTTGCTCTGACGTCAACTGTGGGACCTTGTGTAGACTGGTGTGTGCCTTTCGAAATCATGTTCAATCAATTTAATTTACTACAGGTGGACTCCAATGCGGTTGTGGAAAGCTCAATTTCGAGTGTCATAGCAAAGGGTCTGTAAAGGTATTTCTGTTTTATTTTTCTAAGCCTGTTTTTGCTTTTTCATTGAGGTATTGTGTGTAGTTATTTAATCAAGTTTAGATTAAGGCTAACGTAACAAAATGTGAAAAGTTAAGGGATTTGAATTATTTCTGAATGCACTGTATGGTGGTTCCTTTGAAATGTGGTGTTTTAGTACTGTTAGAATATTGCATAAATACCATGTTCTCTCCTGTACCACCATTTAGAGAGTGGTGTTTGATATCCCAGTCTTCCACCCACTAGTGGACCCTGTTTCAGGAGAGCTTGATGTCAGGAGAGCCTTCACCAAGTGGAGGTCGGTACATGGCTTCTATGCCCAGATCATTACATCCAAATTAATGGGGGCGATTTGGAAATGGGTGTTTGTCTGGTACATGTGGCTTGATATTTTTCCCGTTAGTGTACTGTCTGCTCCACCATGTACTAGCCACTACTACACAGCCTTACACATCCCATGATAGGCTAAATGCAGTTACTACCTTTTTGATCTATGATGTTACTGCATCATGTTGTGATTGATATGTGTGATACAGTGCTGTCCCTGAGAGTTGAACTGTGTGGGGCTGTCTGTAGTGTGCCTTGGTTAGAACTGACATGCGTTACATCAAGGCCCCGTGTTTACTCTGCTGTTCCAGCTCTGTTCCTCATGGCCTGTTTCTTCAGCTGGACAGTGACACAGCCTTGTAAGGTCTTCTCCTCTTAAACCTCAATCTCTATCAGCTGAAGGCGGATTTATAGGAGCTCGGCACTATACCTTTTAATGAATGGGGAAAGTTGTCCATGACATTCTCACTGGAAACCTGTTTGTCATTATGGTGTATATGTCACACTTTGGCTGTGCACTACTGGTGTTTGAGCAGTGCTACTGTTGGGTATTTCACTAGTCTGAGATGAACCTATGCACCATGGAATGCCTTTATGATACTTGTGTATTTACTGTGACTGGAGTTGTATTTGGTTTGCCATTATGTTGAGAGAATCCTAAATGTCTCCTGTCTCCCTGTGGATATGAAGGCGTAATCACAACCACATCTGGCAAGTCCTGATGTATGCACGCACAGTGTTCTACAAGATCAACACTATGGAACCACTCAACCCAGAAGCTGCTGTGCTGTAAGTCTGTTACTTGTTCACTTTATCCTCACAGCCTTCCTTCTCTTCCTTCTGTACATGGTAACTGGGCCACGCATACGTATGTGACTTGGGTCTGTTTTATATAGGTCAACAAGCAAGCTAGTTGTGTTCCTATTGTGTACTGTAAAACTTAAATTAATAGCCCACACATGTATTTGCTTTAATCACTGAACCCAACCAGTGCTTATTAGAGACGGGCTTCTGTTTATTTGAGCCAGGTGTGTATTTCTTTAATGCACACAGCTTTTGCACAAAATGTTGACGACTACCACAATTAATTGTGACCAGTATAAACATAACAAATCTATCGCAGATCATGCACCTCCCGATTTGGCACTTCGGCACCATGGAGAGCTTGAATTTGACGTTTATTTTTGATGGCGAGCAATGTTTTTAATGCACATGACTGGGATTATCAGAGCTATGTCCATGGTAACTTTGTAAACAATGAATTTAGACCCATTGTTTATTTGCTGAAATGTGTGCCGATGCCCAGCTACTAAAAGGGACAGGCGGCTGTTTGAGACTCTCTGTTTAATTGAAATGTTGAGGTATTCTGTTAGGAGTAAAAAAAAATATTAATTCCCTGCGCTAATTAATTAGATTGGCCAGGTGGGGGCAATGATCACTCCACACTGTATTTACTGGCGAATTGTTTGTGTAATCATACTGTTTTTTTCAGGTACGACAAGGATGTGCAGTTGTTTAAAAGCAAGGTGATAGACAGCGTCAAACTATGCAACAGTCACCTCTTCGACCAGCCCAAGATGGACGATCCTTATGCAATAAGGTTGGTAGTAGGAAATGCTCCTCATTCCTGGAATTCCATTACTCATTCTCATAGCTCACGAACAATCTGAACATTCAGTCTTTAATTTTTTTTTTTAAACAAAGCTGCAGTATATGAAAGGAGATGCAATAAATGGTTGAGAATTTTGTTTCCTTTTGGGGGTTTTTGTGCTTAATTTTCCAGTTTCTCTTCATGGAACCCAGCAATCCACGACGAGGCGAAGGAACGGATGTTCTCACACAAAGTGAGTTTTCTAAACTCCGGCAGTGTGCTTTTCAGACTAATGTAAAAGGACACAGCTCTGAGTCTGTCTGCTATGGCCCAAGGAGTCAGGTTCCCTCTGAGCTCACTCTCCCAAAAGAGGCTTGTTTTACCCCAATGAGAACCAGCAGGGCTGTGATTGGTGAAGCTGTGTGAGCTGCCATTTGTTTCCATGGTGCTAGCTGACCAGTGTGGTAATGCGTGTCTGTTATTCTAGAGACGGCCTGAGGATCACCAGAAGGGGCTGCAGGTGTCAGGACTGTCTTGGGTGAAGCCCGGATCCACACAACCCTTCAGCAAAGATGACAACCCTCCCCAGAGCTGAGTTGAACCTGCAGTCCTAGTCAGCAGCCACTAGAGGAAGATGCAGAGCAGAATGCCATGCCACAGACTAGCTTCAGCAGCCGTTCAGTCGTGTGAATAGGAACTGAACAAGTTGAATGGACTTAATTTTACGTTGCAACACTTGCGCTCAGCTTTAAAAGCATTATAGGCATCTTGTGCTCAAACAGCTATAGAACTAAAAGTGTATATTATGTAAGTAAATCAACAATGATAACTGGTTGTCTTAGTAACACAGACTACAATGCAATCAGAGCTTTTCCCTTTATTTTCCTCTCTGCTCTTTGCACATGCTTGGGTTTGGTCTATGAAGATAACCACTCAAAGCTGGTTGAAAGGTGAGAATAAAAATCAGCATTAATTATAGGTATACTGTATGGGTGGACTATGGATTCGACTGCTTGTTAAGGTGGGCTCAGGACAGTTATTGTTTATTATTGGGACTGACAATGGACTCTGACCTTGGGTGTTCTTTTTCCCCCAAACATATTTGACTGAAATCAAATTAGAGCAACACTACATTTTTGGGGCGAGGGAAATGTGCGTTCTTTTGGATTACGGGTTAGTGTCTTATATTTCTCTTTACTGTGTAAACTATAGGTAAGATGGATAATATATATTGCAGACTGAGCAGCAGGCAAGTGTGGTTTTAATTAATATGCTAAGTTAAATAATCATATCCATCTTTACGTTGCTTTTAATTCATTTTGAATGTTCTATTTACCCTTATTGAGCTGATTTAAAGGTTTGTGTAAATATAAAAAATGTCTATGGGAATGGCAGCCCTCCACAGACAACATTGTTTTGCTCAAAGCTGTTGGATACTTGGCACAATTTATATAGCTGTGAAATGATGTAAACACATGCTGCCGTCTGGACTGTTGAATTTGGCAAAACAATGTGTACTATACTTCTCATTTTGCCTTTCTTATATGGAACACAAACCTCAGTCAACAGTTTGTGCTGTATAGGTAATGAGTTTCGAACGCTTTTCTTTGAAAGGAAATAAACACGACAATGCATACCAATGACTGTGTATATATATTTTTTATTTAACCCTTTAACTAGGCAAGTCTGTAAATAAGAATTGGTTCTTAACTATGATGGCCAAACCTGGGACGACGCTGGGCCAATTGTACGCTGTCCTATGGTACAACCTGGAATCGAACCAGGGTGTCTAGTGACGCCTCAAGCACAGATGTAGTGCCTTAGACTGCTGCGATGTACATGTATGTTGTGATTTAGGTTTGAGCTAAGCACTGTTTTCATTGGACTAGCTGTGGCGATCTAAGTAACCTTTATTAATCACATAAGGGTGTGGGTCATGTTGGATTTCCTCACTGAGTGATTTAAACGGTAGATGGGTTACTTATAGACCAGGGGTATTCAACTCTTAAAGGCACTGAATGGTCAATCTGATGTCTGCATTGGTCATGTAGCATTTATGGTGATATGCCTCTTCAGAAGCCAGGGCATTCATACTTCCAGAGCTGATGTCAAGGAAGCGAGTTGTATTTAATACGGTCAACCGATCATGTCAATGCGGTACTATATGGAGCCCACTTCATTGTTACAACATTTGAGCCGCAGGGCAATGTGGTACAGAGCTCCGCAAATGCGTCACACCATCCATACGGCGCCTTCAAACACATTTTCAGATCAAGCATACGTTTGCTCTAAGTAAATTAACTGGAGAGGTTGATAACCAGGGGTGAACATACTAACGATGTTAGTGTTGAAAAATGAACTGACACGTTTGCTAAGACACAATTTATGCTTCATCTAAAAATGTGTTTGGAGGGTGACGCAATTCGAGGCCAACAGAGGCACGCAGAGGCCAAAAAAGTTGATTAACTTTCCCCAGTAATTCTTTCAGAATTAATGCATGTGCTTTGATTTTACTTTCAGATTAATAAAAAGGAGCGCATGTGTGAAAAATCTGGTTGGATCTCATAGATTTTAGAAAACCTTTTCACTATTTCTGGTCTCATGCTGTCATGCATAGATTTACGGGTCCACGTCAAGACCATAGTGACTTGGTTTAGCAGTACCGTCAAGAGCCATTGGGGGTCACCACACACTAACGACAGGTTGCCATGTTTTTTTTCTCACTATCTCGCCCTTCAGAGTCAACATTACTATCCGGGAGGCTACAGGTTTGTGTAATCAAAGTAAAACCTCCGCGGATTGGCTTCAACCCTACCGCGGCCATCTTGTGTGTCATGCCTTTATAACCAATTTAGTCTAATATTTCTTATTTTATTTTACATATGATGAGTTATTGTGACAAATTTGAATATGACATTTTGTCCATGTGGAACCGGCTCCAAATGTAATCTGAGATGATAAAAATTGAACGAGTCCTCAACTGTCCAATCAGAGAGCAAGTAACTGATATGCAAATTATGTCATCATCGATTCGTCACGCCAGCAGCAGTAGAACCGCTGTGGTCAACTAGTTAACTTCGCTCTTATAATTTTCAGTCAACGGATTTTGCTTCACTTCGGTAAGTAATAAAATAATTTTCTCGTCATAAATAGAAAGTATTGGCTCCACACAGAGCTTTTAACTCTGGGAGCAAACTGTAATTCTAATGACTGAGAGACAGTGACGCTCAGCTGTGTCACTAACGTTACCTTAGCAGTGGGAATCCCGGTCTGAAAAGCGCCCAACTAGCTACAATATCAATCAAATGGCTCGCGGAACGTTGTAAGTTATACCATTTCCATAGTGGTTTCTCAGAGTTCGAAATATTGCGCTCGTGTTACTAAAGTTATTGACGGCGCTTCGTTATGGTGGTCCTGAACTGACAGCGACCCGGTGTGAGGGTACGAGCCTCGAGCCAGCTCAGCATCGTTAACCATGAATGTGGTAGAAGGTAAAGTGATATAAATCGGGAGTCTCAACGAAACTCGATCGGGTCCATCAACAGCTGGTTTGATTGTCTGTGGTCAATCTATTGTATTGTTCCTAATGAATGACTGTCGACCCCCATCCCTCCTCTCCTACTCATCAGAGGCGTCACGACACCACTGAAGTCGAGAGGAGAGGGGCTTGGATGAAAGACAAGTGGATGAAAGACACGTGTACGATTCGAGTCTCGAGAAGAACAGATGGTGGGAAAAATCCCTAAGGCTTGGCACCTGTCTTTCAGATTCAGAAAGTTAAGATTCAGCTAATTTCTCTAACTAGGTAGCTAGCTACCTGTTGTGACAGGGAAACACATCGAGTGCCAAGCAGCCTTTTACTAGGAGGTGCAGCAAGGCTATTGTGAAGATTCGATGCTCAGATAGCCACGAGCCATAGCTGCACTCAGAGGATGCTGAGGTTAGTGGCCATTACAGACTGGCTTCTTTCTACCATGGGTTCATTGTTACAGATTCTCGCTGTGCCACACAAACCAGGTGTGGTTAATTGAGGGATTCTAGAACCTATTCTAAAGTAAAATTCAACAATGCAATACGATACTTATTAACCTTTCTTACTTCGTAATAATACCGAAATTCTTGGGATTATTCCTATTACGCGTCATTACAAACTAGTGTAATCAGCAGACAGTTGATTAAAGCCGATTGATGATCATCATGGATGTCCGTTGCACGTAGATGTAGTGTTGTGCAAATAATATTTTGATTCCTGAATCCATGGAGTTGGATCGTCGACAGACGACGGGTTTGTGAGTTTGGACAGTTTGATGCTACATTGTTTCTGTCTCTATTTCGTTGTTGTTGTGGCTGCACTTGTTATCTGTATTTTTTTTGTTTAGGGTGCTTAGATAAGTCACCAGGACTCTGAAATTGACAACGCCTATTTGTTTGTTGTGTATAGTGGGTTGGCGATATCATGCTACTTGAGGCAATGAGGCATAGACTCATGGTAAACAAAGAAGCAAGCAGCTTGCAGAGGTAGCTAGCCCACTGGGCACAGACTTCAATTCAACGTCTATTCCACGTTGGTTCAACGTAATTTAATTGAAATGACGTGTAAACAACGTTGATTCAACCAATGTGTGACCAGCTGGAGACTAAATGTAAGCAGGAAGCGCAGCACAAACACAAATGCATTTATATTGCACTGACTGTGATGGGACCTGTTGAATGTGCTCTGGAATCAAATCAAATGTATTTATATAGCCCTTCTTACATCAGCTGATATCTCAAAGTGCTGTACAGAAACCCAGCCTAAAACCCCAAACGGCAAGCAATGCAGGTGTAGAAGCACAGTGGCTATGAAAAACTCCATAGAAAGGCCAACATTTAGGAAGAAACTTAGAGGAATGGCCTTGATCAGTTTTCTTGGAGAGTTAATTAATCTCCATTGTCCAATTATGCTTTTTTAACAAAAGAAAAGTTGATTCAGGTGGGGGTCTTTTGTTATTGGTGAACCGGTTATTACCCAATACTTTGAGGGTAGAGCCTACAGATAAACCAGCCAAACAAATAGTCGACATTCGATTTGGCTATGAATTATGTTTTACATTTTAAAGTGGGTTTCACTGTAGCTAAAACTTAACTCCAGAGATTAACTAGAGCTGGTTTCACTGCAGATCTGGGTTCAACGTCAATTTATAAAGACTTTCTAGACAGCATAAAGTCTTCATAAGAACTACAGAGATGCTTCACAAACCTAGCATTTATAAGCAAAGTCATAGCCTACCTACTACATGCAATAAAAAAAAAATTCAAACTAGATCCTGAAGATTCTGGTCTTGATGAGAATAAAAATAAAATAAATGTCTCGATGTTCCCTTCTGCACTGTTCAATCAATCTAGTAAATGTGGAGGAAGAGTTAAGATCGATTGTCTCCTTGTTAATTGAAGGGAAGTCGTGTCACAGACTCTCTCTTCCATTTCCCCTGAAAACCGGAATTTACGGTTGTTGGCATCTCTGCTAAAGCTACACCTAATGGTAGTGCTGAGCGATTAAGCAAAATAACTGATTGACAGACGTTGGTTCATTGCATTTAAAAAAAAAATATTCTTCGGTGAGATTAATGCGCACATTGCAGTTTCTCTAGAGATAAATCAGTTCTAGCCTGAACTGTTCAATGTAGTAGGGAGTTGTTGTTTCCAACAGGCCAATATTCTACATAGTTTAGTGCATAAAATGTGGTAATTAACTACAGTGACCATAATCCATTGTGCATCTACTAGTCCGGTCTGTGTTTCTTTCACGCCAGCTACTGTAGACAGAAGAATGCACAATCGTGAGGTGATATAGAGAGCAGCTGTTGCTTTGTGCAGTATCTCTACCTGAAAATACATGATCAAAATGATTGATAGTTGGTGTTCAGCAGTCATAAAGTATGTCTTATTTACTTTGAAAAACTACAAAATAGTGATTTTGTCAGACAGCATAGGTTGCAGCTCTATAGAGATGAGATGATGACTTGGAGTAAAATAAAAAAGTCATCAAATAAAACATGTAATATACACAATAAGCAAAACAATTTTGTAAAGCAATGTGAATAAATTATGGATCGCCGTTTGGGTTTTTGCGTCATAAGATTTTAATTTGACACGTCAAATAAAACAATTCTATTATAGAATGTTGTGTGTGCTGAATTTGCACGTGCAAGCCAAGCGCCACCATTACTGTCAAAGCTGTACAATACTGCATTGGTAATAAGGCATTATTTGTTTGACCGAATGAGAAAATATCTGTGTGAGCATTTGAAATTAGATCAGAATCAAACGAGCAGGATCAAAAATGTTTGCAAATACAGTGGAAGTCGGAAGTTTACATACACTTAGTTTGGAGTCATTAAAACTAGTTTTTCAACCACTCCACAAACAAACTATAGTTTTGGCAAGTCGGTGAGGACATCTACTTCGTGAATGACACAAGTAATTTTTCCAACAATTGTTTACAGACAGATTAATTCACTGTATCACAATTCTAGTGGGTCAGAAGTTTACTTACACTAAGTTGACTGTGCCTTTAAACAGCTTGGAAAATTCCAGAAAATTATGTCATGGCTTTAGAAGCTTCTGATAGGCTAATTGACATAATTTCAGTCAATTGGAGGTGTACCTGTGGATGTATTTCAAGGCCTACCTTCAAACTCAGTGCCTCTTTGCTTGACATCATGGGAAAATCAAAAGAAATCGGCCAAAACCTCAGAAGAAAAATTGTAGAACTCCACAAGTCTCGGTTCATCCTTGGGAGCAATTTCCAAACGCCTGAAGGTACCACGTTCATCTGTACAAACAACAGTACTCAAGTATAAACACCATGGGACCACGCTGCCGCCATACCGCTCTGTCTCCTAGAGATGAACGTATTTGGTGCGAAAAGTGCAAATCAATCCCAGAACAACAGCAAAGGACCATGTGAAGATGCTGGAGGAAACGGGTACAAAAGTATCTATATCCACAGTAAAACGAGTCCTATATCGACATAACCTGAGAGGCCACTCAGCAAGGAAGAAGCCACTGCTCCAAAACCGCCATAAACAAGCCAGACTATGGTTCGCAAGTGCACATGGGGACAAAGATCGTACTTTTTGGAGAAATGTCCTCTGGGATCTGATGAAACAAAAATAGAACTGTTTGGCCATAATGACCCTCGTTATGTATGGAGGAAAAAGGGGGATGCTTGCAAGGCGAAGAACACCATCGCAACCATGAAGCACGAGGGTGGCAGTGTCTTGTTGTGGGGATGCTTTGCTGCAGGAGGGACTGGTGCACTTCACAAAATAGATGGCATCATGAGGTAGGAAAATTGTGGATATATTGAAGTCAGTTACACCAGCTCTGTCAGGAGGAATGGACCAAAATTCACCCAACTTATTGTGGGAAGTTTGTGGAAGGCTACCCAAAACGTTTGACCCAAGTTAAACATTTTAAAGGCAATGCTACCAAATACTAATTGAGTGTATGTAAACTTCTGACCCACTGGGAATGTGATGAAAGAAATAAAAGCTGAAATAAATATTTCTCTACTATTATTCTGACATTTCAAATTCTTAAAATAAAGTGGTGATCCTAACTGACCGTAGACAGGTAATTTGTACATGGATTAAATGGCTGGAAATGTGAAAAACTGAGTTTAAATGTATTTGGCTAAGGCGTTTGTAAACTTTAGACTTCAACTGTTTCTTAGATACAGAAGTTATTAGCAACTTCTGGGTTAGCTAGCTAGCTTTAGCTTGGTACCTAGCTAGCACCAATCTAACCAGCCTGAAAACAATGACCAGTAGAAACTGCAGTCATTTTCAATATTCTTAACAATGATTAAGGAATCCTTGTTGTTCTCCTATTGAAATAAGTAGCTGGCCAGCTACCAAACCCTGTTGCCCAAAACTAAAGTTATAAGCAGCCTGCTAGCCTCATCTGTTAGCGTTGTACATTGTCACAAGTTATCTAATTCGCTTGAGCAGGCAGACAGGTCTGACTGACAGCTACATTTATTCTCTAACCTGTTGTCTCTCTTTATGCCTAAAGCATTTAGCCTACAGTATCCAACCATGCCTTGACCTCCATTGTTACTTGTATTTGATCAAATCAAAGTGTATTTGTCACATGCGCTGAATACAACTTTACAGTGAATTAAAAAAAAAAAAAACATTTTATTTCACCTTTATTTAACCAGGTAGGCTAGTTGAGAACAAGGTCTCATTTACAACTGCGACCTGGCCAAGATAAAGCATAGCAGTGTGAACAGACAACAACACAGAGTAAACATGGAGTAAACAAGTCAATTACACAGTAGAAAAAAATTGTCTATATACATTCTGTGCAAAAGGCATGAGGAGGTAGGCAAATAATTACAATTTAGCAGATTAACACTGGAGTTATAAATGATCAGATGGTCATGTGTAGGTAGAGATACTGGTGTGCAAAAGAGCAGAAAAGTAAATAAATAAAAACAGTATGGGGATGAGGTAGGTAAATTGGGTGTGCTATTTGCGATGGACTATGTACAGCTGCAGTGATCGGTTAGCTGCTCAGATAGCAGATGTTTAAAGTTGGTGAGGGAGATAAAAGTCTCCAACTTCAACGATTTTTGCAATTCGTTCCAGTCACAGGCAGCAGAGAACTGGAAGGAATGGCGGCCGAATGAGGTGTTGGCTTTAGGGATGATCAGTGAGATACACCTGCTGGAGCGCGTGCTACGGGTGGGTGTTGCCATCGTGACCAGTGAACTGAGATAAGGCGGAGCTTTACCTAGCATGGACTTGTAGATGACCTGGTGCCAGTGGGTCTGGCGACGAATATGTAGCGAGGGCCAGCCGACTAGAGCATACAGGTCACAGTGGTGGGCGGTATAAGGTGCTTTAGTAACAAAACGGATGGCACTGTGATAAACTGCATCCAGTTTGCTGAGTAGAGTATTGGAAGCTATTTTGTAGATGACATCGCCAAAGTCGAGGATCGGTAGGATAGTCAGTTTTGCTAGGGTAAGTTTGGCGGCGTGAGTGAAGGAGGCTTTGTTGCGAAATAGAAAGCCGATTTTAGATTTTATTTTGGATTGGAGATGTTTGATATGAGTCTGGAAGGAGAGTTTACAGTCTAGCCAGACACCTAGGTACTTATAGATGTCCACCTATTCTAGGTCGGAACCATCCAGGGTGGTGATGCTTGTCGGGCGTGCGGGTGCAGGCAGCGAACAGTTGAAAAGCATGCATTTGGTTTTACTAGCGTTTAAGAGCAGTTGGAGGCCACGGAAGGAGTGCTGTATGGCATTGAAGCTCGTTTGGAGGTTAGATAGCACAGTCCAAGGAAGGGCCAGAAGTATACAGAATGGTGTTGTCTGCGTAGAGGTGGATCAGGGAATCGCCCGCAGCAAGAGCAACATCATTGATATACACAGAGAAAAGAGTCGGCCCGAGAATTGAACCCTGTGGCACCCCCATAGAGACTGCCAGAGGACCGGACAACATGCCCTCCGATTTGACACACTGAACTCTGTCTGCAAAGTAGTTGGTGAACCAGGCAAGGCTGTCATTCGAAAAACCGAGGCTACTGAGTCTGCCGATAAGAATATGGTGATTGACAGAGTCGAAAGCCTTGGCCAGGTCGATGAAGACGGCTGCACAGTACTGTCTTTTTTTGATGGTGGTTATGATATCGTTTAGTACCTTGAGCGTGGCTGAGGTGCACCCGTGACCGGCTCGGAAACCAGATTGCACAGCGGAGAAGGTACGGTGGGATTCGAGATGGTCAGTGATCTGTTTGTTGACTTGGCTTTCGAAGACCTTAGATATAGGCAGGGCAGGATGGATATAGATCTGTAATTTGGGTAAAGGAGAAGCTGGGGAGGCTGGGGGCGAGTAGCTGCGGGGGGAGGGGGGGGCGGAGCTGTTGGCCGAGGTTGGAGTAGCCAGGAGGAAGGCATGGCCAGACGTTGAGAAATGCTTGTTGAAGTTTTCGATTATCATGGATTTATCGGTGGTGACCGTGTTACTTAGCCTCAGTGCAGTGGGCAGCTGGGAGGAGGTGCCCTTGTTTTCCATGGACTTTACATTGTCCCAGAACTTTTTGGAGTACGAGCTACAGGATGCAAATTTCTGCTTGAAAAAGCTGGCCTGGACCTGGACCTGGAAAGTATGACATTACTTTGCAGGCTATCTCTGCAGTAGACTGCAACTCCTCCCCCTTTGTCAGTTCTATCTTGACAGAAAATGTTATAGTTGGGTATGGAAATCTGAGAATTTTTGGTGGCCTTCCTAAGCCAGGATTCAGACACAGCAAGGACATCAGGGTTGGCAGAGTGTGCTAAAGTAGTGAGTAAAAGAAACTTAGGGAGGAGGCTTTTGATGTTGACATGCATGAAACCAAGGCTTTTTCAATCACAGAAGTCAACAAATGAGGGTGCCTGGGGACATGCATGGCCTGGGTTTACCTCCACATCACCCGCGGAACAGAGGAGGAGTAGTATGAGGGTGCGGCTAAAGGCTATCAAAACTGGTCGCCTAGAGCGTTGGGGACAAAGAATAAAAGGAGCAGATTTCTGGGTGTGGTAAAGTATATTCAGGGCATAATGCGCAGACAGGGGTATGGGGACAGCGGAGGTAAGGCCAGGCACTGGGTGATGATATGAGAGGTTGTATCTCTGGACATGCTGGTTGTAATGGGTGAGGTCACCGCATGTGTGGGAGGTGGGACAAAGGAGGTATCAGAGGTATGAAGAGTGGAACTAGGGGCTCCATTGTAAACTAAAACAATGATAACTAATCTGAACAACAGTATACAAGGCATATTGACATTTGAGAGAGACATACAGCGAGGCAAAGTAATCGCAGGTGTTGATTGGGAGAGCTAGCTAAAACAACAGGTGAGACAACAACAGCTAATCAGCTAACACAACAACAGCAGGTAAAATGGCGATGACTAGGCAGAGAGGGTCGGATTAACTACACACAGAGCCTGAGTTCGCGGCTGGGGCCGACAGATTAAAAAAAAAAAAAACAGAATGGATTACCGTGATTAATGGACAGTCCAGCAGGCATCAGCTATGTAGCCAAGTGATCATAGTGTCCAGGGGGAATTTAGTTTGCTAGCCGGGAGATGTGCCTGGCTCACGGCTAACTGGTGCTAGCTTCGTGGCAGTGGCATTAGCCACTATATCCAATCAGTAGCAGCGGTGATCCGGTGCCAAGGTCCAGAGTTTACAGCAAGGATTCGGTGGAGTATTGGGCTCTAGCTGTGTATGAGTGGAGTTCGGGTGAACAGCTGAGTAGGCCGGGAGGTGTGCCTCAGGGATAGCTTCGGTACTGGGTACTATGCGCTAGCTAGCTGCAAGCTGTGAGCTAGCTAGCTGCAAGCTAACTGTGAAGATCAGAAGTAGTGGTCCAGGGATTACGGTAGGAATCCGGCGTTGTTGTGGAGAGACAGTCTGATACTGGTAGACTAGCGAGTATTATCCAGACTAAAAACAGGGCTGGTATCTGTGCAAAAGGTAAAAGCCGCTAGCAGTGGCTAACAATGACTTAAATAGCTTGTAGCTAATTAGCTGGTTAGCTTCTGGAGGTTCTTGAATGTGTTCTAAAATTTTAAATAATATCGATTCCGTATCACATTGGGTGAGGCAGGTTACCGGAAGGTATAATTGAAATAAAAATCGAAAAGAGATTGAAAATAAATTGAATTATATATACAAAAAATACGAAAAATTCAAAAGTACACGAGAGGACAAACAAACATGTCTTCACTGCTACGCCATCTTGGTGGGAAGAAATGCTTACTTACAGGATCTAACCAATAGTGCGAAAAAAGGTGTGTGTGTGTGTGTGTGTAGGTAAGTAAAGAAATAAAACAACAGTAAAAAAAAATACATTTGAAAATAAGAGTAGCAAGGCTATATACAGACACCGGTTAGTCAGGCTTATTGAGGTAGTATGTACATGTAGGTATCGTTAAAGTGACTATGCATATATGATGAACAGAGAGTAGCAGTAGCGTAAAAAGAGGGGTTGGCGGGTGGAGGGACACAATGCAGATAGCCCCTATAGCCAATGTGCGGGAGCACTGGTTGGTCGGGCCAATTGAGGTAGTATGTACTTGAATGAATAGTTAAAGTGACTATCCATATAAGATAAACAGAGAGTAGTGGCAGCGTAAAAGAGGGGTTGGGGGGGTGGCACACAATGCAAATATCCAGGTAACCATTCGGTTACCTGTTCAGGAGTCTTATGCCTTGGGGGTAAAAACTGTTGAGAAGCCATTTTGACCTAGACTTGGCACTCTGGTACCGCTTGCCATGCGGTATTAGAGAGAACAGTCTATGACTGGGGTGGCTGGGGTCTTTGACAATTGTTAGGGCCTTCCTCTGACACCGAATGGTGTAGAGGTCCAGGATGGCAGGCAGCTTTGCCCCAGTGATGTACTGGGCCATACGCACTAGCCTCTGAAGTGCCTTGCGGTCAGAGGCCGAGCAATTGCCGTACCAGGCAGTGATGCAACCGGTTAGGATGCTCTCGATGTTGCAGCTGGAGAACCTTTTGAGGATCTCAGGACCCATGCCAAATCATTTTAGTTTCCTGAGGGGGAATAGGCTTTGTTGTGCCCTCTTCACGACTGTCTTGGTGTGTTTTGACCATTCTAGTTTGTCGTTGATGTGGACACCAAGGAATTTGAAGCTCTCAACCTGCTCCACTACAGCCCCGTCGATGAGAATGGGGACGTGCTCGGTGATCCTTTTCCTGTAGTTCACAATCATCTCCTTAGTCTTGGTTACGTTGAGGGATAGGTTGTTATTCTGGCACCACCCGGCCATGTCTCTGACCTCCTCCCTATAGGCTGTCTCGTCATTGTTGGTGATTAGGCCTACCACTGTTGTCGTCTGCAAACTTAATGATGGTGTTGGAGTCGTGCCTGGCCATGCAGTCGTGGGTGAACAGGGAGTACAGGAGAGGACTGAGCACGCACCCCTGGGGAGCTCCAGTGTTGAGGATCAGCGTGGCAGATGTGTTGCTACCTACCCTCACCACCTGGGGGCGGCCCGTCAGGAAGTCCAGGATCCAGTTGCAGAGGGAGGTGTTTAGTCCCAGGTTCCTTAGCTTAGTGATGAGCTCTGAGGATACTATGATGTTGAACGCTGAACTGTAGTCAATGAATAGCATTCTCACATAGTGTTCCTTTTGTCCAGGTGGGAAAGGGCAGTGTGGAGTGCAATAGAGATTGCATCATCTGTGGATCTGTTTGGGCGGTATGCAAATTGGAGTGGGTCTAGGGTTTCTGGAATAATGGTGTTGATGTGAGCCATTACCAGCCTTTCAAAGCACTTCATGGCTATGGACATGAGTGCTACGGGTCTGTAGTCATTTAGGTAGGTTGCCTTTTTGTTCTTGGGCACAGGGACTATGGTAGTCTGCTTGAATTATGTTGGTATTACAGACTCAATCAGGGACATGTTGAAAATGTCAGTGAAGACACCTGCCAGTTGGTCATCACAAGCCCGGAGCACACGTCCTGGAAATCTGTCTAGCCCCTCAGCCTTGTGTATGTTGACCTGTTTAAAGGTCTTACTCGCATCAGCTACAGAGAGAGTAATCACACAGTCGTCCGGAACAGCTAATACTCTCAAGCATGCCTCAGTGTTGCTTGCCTCGAAGCGAGGATATAAGTGATTTAGATCGTCTGGTAGGCTCGTGTCACTGGGCAGCTCGCGGCTGTGCTTCCCTTTATAGTCTGTAATAGTTTGCAAGCCCTTCCACATCCGACGAGCGTTGGGGCCGGTGTAGTATGATTCAATTTTAGCCCTGTATTGACGCTTTGCCTGTTTGATGGTTCATCGCAGGGCATAGTGGGATTTCTTGTAAGGTTCCGGGTTAGAGTCCCGCACCTTGAAAGCCGCAGCTCTACCCTTTAGCTCAGTGCGAATGTTGCCTGTCATCCATGGCTTCTGTTTGGGGAATGTACGCACAGTCACTGTGGGGACGACGTCCTCAATGCACTTATTAATAAAGCCATTGACTGATGTGGTGTATTCCTCAATGTTATCGGAAGAATCCCGGAACATGTTCCAGTCTGTGATAGCAAAACAGTCCTGTAGTTTAGCATCTGCTTCATCTGACCATTTTTTTATAGACCGAGTCACTGGTGCTTCCTGTTTTAATATTTGCTTGTAAGCAGGAATCAGGAGGATAGAGTTGTGGTCGGATTTACCAAATGGAGGGCGAGGGAGAGCTTTGTTTGCGTCTCTGTGTGTGGAGTACGGGTGATCTAGAATTGTTTTCCCTCTGGTTGCACATTTAACATGTTGATAGAGATTTGGTTGAATTGATTTAAGTTTCCCTACATCAACTTCTTGACGCACCCATCCCGTTAGCGGGATCATTTTCATCAACACCCGCTGAATTGCAGCGCGCCAAATTCAAATTAAATTACTAAAAATATTTAATTTTCATGAAATTAGAAGTGCAATATAGCAAAACACAGCTTAGCTTGTTGTTAATCCACCTGGGGTGTCAGATTTCAATACAGCTTTTCGACGAAAGCATAACAAGCGTTTATGTAAGAACATCTCTCTCAGTAGACAAAATATTACAAACAGCTAGCAGCCAAGTAGATTGGTCACGAAAGTTAGAAAAGCATTAAATTAAATCTCTTACCTTTGACGATCTTCAGATGTTTGCATTCACGAGACTCCCAGTTACACAATAAATGTTTATTTTGTTCCAAGAATATTATTTTTATATCCAAAATACCTCCATTTGTTTGGCGCGTTATATTCAGAAATCCACAGGCTCGAGCAGTCACTACATCGCAGACGAAAATTCCAAATAGTATCCATAATGTCCACAGAAACATGTAAAAATGTTTTTTATAATCAACCCTCAGGTTGTTTTTAAAATATATAATCAATAAAATATCAACTGGGACTGTAGCTTTTCAATAGGAGAGGGAGAGACAATGGCTGCCCCACTCTGTTGAGCAAGCAAAACTCTGCGAACACCCAGTTATCCACTGATAGTGATCTTTCTCGCTAATTTTTCAAAATCAAAGCCTGAAACTATGTCTAAAGACTGTTGACACCTTGAGGAAAACACAGGAAAAGGAATCTGGTTGATATCCATTTAAATGGAGGCAAGGCATCCAATGGAACAGAGAGTTTTCAGGAAAAACAGCACTTCCTTGTTGGATTTTCCTCAGGTTTTTGACTGCAATATCAGTTCTGTTATACTCACAGATAATATTTTGACAGTTTTGGAAACGTTAGAGTGTTTTCTATCCTAATCTGACAATTATATGCATATTCTAGTTTCTGGACCTGAGAAATAGGCAGTTTCAAATGTTTTTTAGCCAAAAACGAAAATCCTGCCCCCTGCACTCAAGAAGTTAAAGTCTCCGGCCACTAGGAGCGCCGCCTCTGGGTGAGTGGTTTCCTGTTTGCTTATTTCCTTATACAGCTGACTGAGTGCGGTCTTAGTGCCATCATCTGTTTGTGGTGGTAAATAAACAGCCACGAAAAGTTTAGCTGAGAATGAGAACTCTCTAGGCAAGTAGGCCTGCAATTTATCACAATATACTATCTTCAGGCGAGCAAAATCTTCCTTAGATTGTGTGCACCAGCTGTTGTTTACAAATATGCACAGACCCCCCCCTCGTCTCGTTGTTATATCCTGCCGGTGCAGCATGTATCCCGCTAGCTGAATATCCATGTCTTCATTCAGCCACGATTCTGTGAAACATAGGATATTGCAGTTTTTGATGTCCCGTTGGTAGGATATTCGTGATAGTACCTCGTCTAGTTTTTTTGTCCAATGATTGCACGTTGGCGAGTAATATTGACGGTAACGGCAGCTTTCCTACTCGCCTTCTGCGGGTCCAGGCGAGGCATCCGGCTCTTTGTCCTCTGCGCCGCTTCCTTTTGAGAATAATTGGGATGTCTGCCCTGTGCTGGTGTTGAATAAATCTAATCTAATCCGAGGTGAGTGATCGCTGTCCTGATATCCAGAAGCTCTTTTCTGCCGTAAAATACGGTTGCAGAAACATTATGTACAAAATAATTTACAAATATCATGAAAACCCCCCACATAATAGCACAGTTTGTTAGGAGACAGTAAAACGGCGGCCATCTCCCTCGGCACCATCTTGTAATCAAAAAACCATAACTGGCATGCAGGTCAGTAGAAATTGTAAGATAAAATGACATTTCACTTCAGAAAGATTACAGACTCGTGTAGCCTATTACCGGCAACTTCAGGAGAGTAGCTGCAGAATCTGCAAAAGCCAGTAGGAGCGGGAGGAGGATGGTCAGGTTAAGTTTTTCTTCTTCTGATTATCTTCATCTCTGGCTCCCTCTTGGGTCATTTGTGTCTTATTTAATCAAAAACTTATCTTAAAGCATCAGACAAGCTCAATGCATATATAGTTGATTGTATTAAAATACATTGGGTGTGTCTATATATGGAAAAATACACATTTAAAAATTACAACTTTCGGTCTACCAAGCTATTATTTAGTGTGGGACAGCCCTAGTCTCAACCATAGACAGCCTATAACCGGTTGTATTGTACATCATATAGCTTAGGTTCTACAGTTCATCATTGGTCCCAACTAATACAAGACGAAGAATCAGCAGCAGGAAAAACTCTATGCGGCTCAGATAAGCTACCTAACCTACCCCTGATTACTCATTCAGTTTGTTGAGCGGCCCGGGTAGGATTCTGGTCTGATGTTACCTCTAATTGAGTGATCAGATTTTCCTGTCTGTTTGGGAGAATTAGGCCTGGCCATTCTGCTCATTGTCAGTTACAATGGAGCCCTGCTAAGTGACAGAGCGATGGGAGTTCTCTTTTCATGCCTAGCCTGCCCTCAGCTGTAGGTCTGTGTTGCAAGAGAAAAGAATACTCTCCTACTCCTGGGCTGGCTGCTAGTCACATGAGAACAGAGCTCTAGTATAGCCAAGAGCTGGGCATGGGATATGATCTGGCCCCTGCTATCTGGTGCTCCTGTTAAACACAGTTCTAACTGCTATAGCTGTCCATGTTGTGCTGGACCTCCATTCCATAACATCTGTCATTTATGAAGATGAGTAAGGCTACATTAATGATTCACAGTAACCATGTTAGGGTTAAGTCTTGATGCTTCCTGTATGAATCTTGTGTATTGTCTTGGTTGTGTGCTTGTGTCATACTGGGCCTTTGTAACAATGAGTAAAAAGTAAGGTTTCATCATAGCCAAGGACAGCCCCACTACTAGGGCTGGGCAGTATGCAGATTTTCATATCTTCATATCATCCTTCTCTCATCCTGAGATGTACGGTTTTACCATGGAGGCTGCTAGCTAAATATGCTAACAAGCGCAAATGGAAAAAAATTATATTGCAAAGACAGGCAGCTATAAAGTTATACATCTATACGTAAGAGCTACTGAATGTAATTTTTTGTGAGTTTGGACATTTACAAACAAATGTGACCGAGAGACATTGTGCAATAAACAGTACTGGCTCTGGAGCAGCATGTGTACGTGCTGTATCTGTCTGGAGTCTGGAGTCTCTAGGGCAACAGGCCTGCTTGCTCTGCTTAGAGGAAGAAGACAGGCTGAGAACGGAGAGGAGAAAAAAACACAAGGAAATCAAAAGACAGCAGTGGCAGCTGTACAGATAACTCATCCAAAGGGCTTTGACTTTTCAAACATGGCAGAAAGCCAACACAACATGATGGATGCCATGTCACCTTATTCATTTTGCCACTTACTTAGATAACCATCAAGTTAAACTTGAGTCACGTTAATAAAGAATTCTTCGCTTTTCCATGCAGGAAGAAAAGATACAACGCATAAGAAATATATTGCTGCATTTTGTAAACGCAAATCTAAAATGCTCCATTATTTCTACATGGCATCAGAGTCATTTTGTGCTTCAGTTGCACTTCTCCACCTGGAAGAGAATTCACTAAGAGCGTTCAATCAGCAGACGGCGTTCTGATGTAGCTATTTTTCTGTGGTGCTTTTCTCAGTGTAGCCAGCCTACTTTTCTCCAGATTAACTTTAAGAAAAACATTAGGAAATGTAGCTAGCCACATTCTTTCTATAATAAACAGAAATATGATGGCCATGCATTATTTTTGCAAAAAAATACCTTGCATGTTCATTGTAAGCTCATTTAGCCTACTTGTGTGACTGCTAGCCAAATAGCGTTGCTCTTCTGTTGTCATCTGATGAAAATGAAGCTATATTCTGCCGAATGTGTTGCAGTAATGCATTTTCTGTGAAGGAAAACTATAGTTGCACTCTATTGAAGCAAAAAAACACTTGCCTTTCAATATAAAACTCAGCCCCTGTCAATACACAGCTGGACTCACCTGCTCCCGCTTTGTGGCATTTACAAACAAACACGTGACGGCTCAACTGTTCTGGGGAACTACGGTGAGCTTCATAATGTTAAATAATGTGACAAGTGAAATGAAGAACTCTTTATCTTCTAACATATTGCCCAAGTTGACTGAAAGTATTTACTTACAAAGTAGCTACAAATATTAAATTATATTGAAAAATTTGAAACAAATTGTTAATAGAATTGAAAACCCATCCCGTGGCTATTTCCAAATACCCCGGTATACTGTATATACGGTATACTGCCCAAGCCTACTCACTACCCCACTTAACCTTAGCAGAGGTTCACGAGTTGTGGTTGAAGCATTGGATCTCAGTTGTATGCCCCCCCTCTGTATCAGAAGACTTGTGAGAGCCATGACTGTACATTCAGGAAGGCATGTCAAAGTGTTTGTAGTGAGTTGAGTGTGTGTGGTGAGTATGAGTCAGCAGGTCTTGACTAACACAAGTGTTCCTTCATCTTCTATTGGTCATTGGTCTGTGGCTAGATGCATCCTGAGCTAACCTCCTTGGCTGTTGACACAAACAGCATCAGCTGTCTATCTGTCTGTCTGCACCTTCCTCCCACACATTCAGTAGCTACTAGCAGACAGACGGCTCGGTAGATAGCAGCCACAGCACAGTCACAGGGCTGAGGCTGATCGCATCAGGGGGCTTTAAACCGAGGAAGACTAGAGGCACCTGGCTGTTGGTCTGTCTGGCAGTTGATTCAGTTTAGATCAGATCAGATGTGTTACCACACAACTACCTGCTGCCAACCAGAGATAATTGACAGTGCCAAATTTATCCCAGGCCTGTCTGACCTAGCCATTACTTGGCTTTTTGGTAGCCGCTGTTTTCACTGATGACGTTTACGTGGCTGAGAGTGTCTGTTATGGTAATAAATTGCTTATTGTAGTGTATATGAGGTAGAGGTGTATGGAGATATTGAAAACAACTAGAAGTGTATTGATTTGAAAAACACAGGATGAACATCAAAGAGACAGGCTAAATTCCGTAAAATCTATTTGACAACTGAAAATCTCTTTATTGTGCAGCCCACACACAGCTCAGTATGAACGAGACATGTTTAAAGATGCATGTTTTTCTTCTCTCTGTTAAATCTGACTTGAGGTTTTGTCTTAGTTTTTCTCTCCAGAGCCAGTCTGTGATGGACATACTGTAGCTCAGTAACACGTGGCGCTCCTCAGCACCAGCTAGAACCCAGCAGAGGTCCAACGTGGGGGACTGGTCTCCGGAAGACTGACCCTGGCCCCTGGGCCATGACAGATCCCATCATGGACTTCTTTGACGACCCCAACCTGTTTGTGGGAGGGCTGGACGGGTTGGCTGAGGAGGGCTTCCCCCCTGGACCCTCGCTGGTGGATGAGCTCAACCTCAGCGCAGGCTTTGAGCCTCTACAGGTGGAGCCAATGGGGGCAGGGAAACACCCCGGGATGATACCCACCTCCACCCAACAGAGCATGGCTTATGGGCAGCAGATGGGGAGTTTTCCAGGCATGAAGGCCCAGAACTCCATGGGACAGCCCTTCGCTAGCTCTGAGGGTGTGGGTGGTGGAGGGATGATAGCAGCACAGCATACCCACTTCCATGGACGCTCAATTGGTCAGGCACCCCAATCCAACGCGTTGTTTTCCAACAGCAGCCCCATGTGGGGCAACCAGGACCAGAACGGGAACCTCTACCACTCAGTGCCCCAGCAACAACAACAACTACATCAACAACAGCAGCAGCAACTCCACAACCAACAGCATCACCTCCGACAGCAACAGCCACAGCAGCAGCACCACCCTTGTCAACAACAACTTCAGCAACAACAAGTGCAGCAGTTACAGCAGCAACACCAGCTTCTGAACCAGCGGCAGCAGCAGCACCTTCATCAACAGGTAGTGAACCCTCAGTCTCTGCCCCAGCAGCACCACAGCTTCCCCTTCCACCAGGCTAACCAACAGCCAGCTTCCCACAACCAGCAGCTTACCACCGGGGGGACCCAGTTCCACTCCAGGGCTGTGCCTAACTCAGGGGCTCTGGCCACAGCTAATGTGGAAACTCCCAATGCCTCGCTGGCTGGAACCCCACCACAGCAGGGTGGCTACCAGCTGGTGCAGGGGGCCTTTCCTGGGGTAGGGCCAGAAGACTCTAGCATGTCCTTCTCCATGCAGACCTGCTCCCCCATGGCTCACACCCTGTCCTCCTGCTCAGTGAGCTCCACCACCACCTACCCTCCCTCCCAGTACTCCTTCCCTGGCCAGGGACAGCCTGGCATCTCCAGCCTGAGCCAGCCTCTCTCTTTAGCCCCAGTGTCCATGATCACCACCACCACTCCCCTGCCCTCCTCAGTGCCTGAACTCTCTCTCGTGGGAGCTGGATGTGCGTTTTCGTCTGCTCCAGGGATGACTCAGCATCATCAGCCCAAACAGGTCCCAGTCAGCCAGGCTGAGGACGAATGTCCCTTCCGGGCTCTGCGCTGCTCCAGGCAGACCTTAGGGAACTACGACTCATCCGAGATGTTTGGCCAGGCCATGAGCTGCTACCCCAGTGCAGTCAGCCAGCTCATTCCAGACCAGCACCAGCCCCAGAACTGTGGATCTAACTTGGAAGTTACCAGACCTCCGGCCAGCACCACTACCACTAACGGCTACGTGTCTCTAGAGGTTAGCCTGGCAGGGCTGCAAGGGGAGGTGGAGGCCCAAGGAGGGGGCTTTGAGGGCCTGGAGGCTCCGGACCTGCTGGCTGATGAGCTGCTGCCTCAGCTGGAGGCTGCCCTCAGTCAGCACGATCACCATGACTCCAACTGTTCCTGGACCAATGGTGGGGATGGAGAGAGGAATGGAAAGGGAGAGGAAGAAGAAGAGATGAAGGAGGAAGAAAGGATCTCCATATCCATGGACTACAAGATACAGGTAAACCCATTGGGCCATTAACACTTGCTTTTAGTCTGAGGCTGGCTAGGCTGACATATGCTGACAGAAAGGATGATATGGATGAAATGCCTAGTTATCCAGATTCTGCAGAGTTCTCCTTCATTCATCTATTTAAAGACGCACTATGCAGAAATCGCTCCACCATTTCCTGGTTGCTACAATTCTAATTTCAGTTTGTGACAAAACAAGCAAACATAGTCACTGTACCATCTAAACCACTGTGAAATATATTTCCCATAACCCAAAATATTGTATTTTCAGCTGTTTGAAGCTGGTGTACAAAAACGTAAGTAAAAGACGCAGAAATGAAATGTAGAAATAGCCCACATAGAACAGATCTACGACTTCTTGCTTTCATTGAGAATGACAGATCTATGTCACAGTTCTGTGTGAATTTGGTCAGGTCATTCAAAAAGTTACATTTTGCAGCTTTAATGTATTACTACAGGGGAAGAAATACACATTGCGAATGTATAGAATAGTTGTGGTTGTTGGTGCTAATAGTTGTCCTTCCCCTTGACCACATGGGCAGGAGGGGAAATTATTTCTCATTTCATTCCCATTTAAATCTAGATCTGCATCTTATCCAGGTTGTTTTATCTATTCAGTTCCAACTATGTTGGAAATGAATGGTAAGAATTGACAGTGAGACATGTATTTGTGACAGCTACGTTAATGGATAAATCTCTTGCACAGACGGAGAGAATAGAGAGAGCCTTGCCATGCTTTCACTCCTCTCAGCAGCCAGACGCCAGCCAGCCACCTACCCATGTAATGTTTAACTAGCCCTGGAAGAGCATGAGCATATTTGGTGCACCTGCAATCAGGGGGGAGGTGGAGGGAGGGAGGGAGTGAGGGAGGGGAAGGAGGCTCAGCCCTCCTTTAAATTATAATAATACAGCCTATTCTAGCTATCCTTCCAGTATTGTGTCCCAAATGACACCCTTTTCCCTATATTTGACCAAAGCCCTGGTCAAAAGTAGTGCACTAAATAGAGAATAGGGTGCCATTTTGGGACATAGGCAGACAACAGGTAATTACAGTAGCCTAGCTGTGTCCCAGGGCCTGATTAATAGTGACAGCAGTGTCTCCAGGACTTACAGTAACTAAGCGTACTCAAGGCTATAGATGTGGGTCAGGGCAGGCTAGAGGCTAGAGACACTGCCTGACTCTGTCTGTCTTGCTGCTGCGCACTGCACTCACTACATGGCTAGATAGAGTGTGGGGGTGGTTGCTGTTGTGGTTTTCTCTGTGTGTGTGTCTTTGAGTGAGAGAGAGGGAGAGGAGGGGGGAGAGAGGATAGACATGGACAGAGAGAGTAGTGAGGCAGAGGAGGGGGAGGGAGAGGGGATAGAGATGGACAGAGAGAGTAGTGAGGCAGAGGAGGGGGAGGGAGAGGGGATAGAGATGGACAGAGCGAGTGAGTGAGGGACAGCTTGGGAAGGAGAGAGCGAGAGAGAAGGAGGGAGGCTAATGACAGACACAGAGAGAGGTAGAGAGTGCATTAGTGTGCTGCTCTGGCTCTGACAGGCACAAGGCGGATCCTGGGGCAGAGCTGGCCAGTAGCATAGCAACATCCATCCACACACCTCTCTTAGCCTGGCTCCACAGTGACGCAGACAGCCAGGCAAAGAGGACCGTCAGCAGCAGTCTGTACTGTATGTCAGACCTGGGTTCAAATACTATTTGATATTATGTTAAATACTTAAACTTTTCTTGATTAATGGAACCAATAGAATAGTCCCAAAACTACTAACCCCACCCATCTGGAACTCCAGGCAGGCTAAAGACTTCAAATGGTGTTTGAACCCACATCTGATCACCAGCAGCACAAGTGTGTCAGTTCCCTTCCATGGCCCTGGTGCTGGCACATGCAGCTCAGCACTCATCAGAACTCTCTCTGAATGGCTCTGTAAACTGTAAACAAGTGCACGCACACACACACACACACAGCTACTCTGTGGTGAGTGGTGATTCACAAGTCGCTAGGTCTTTACCCCGTCTCTACAGCATAGCTCTGCTTCTCTCAACTCTACCACTTAGACTTACAGGTAGGCTGCATTTTTATTTTATTTGACCTTTATTTAACCAGGTAGGCCAGTTGAGAACAAGTTCTCATTTACAACTGCGACCTGGCCAATAAACAAACGTACAAACCCAATAGAAAAAAAATAGAAAAATCTATGAACAGTGTGCAAATTTAGTACGATTAGGGAAGTAAGGCAATAAATAGGCCATAGAGGCGAAATTATTACAATTTAGCATTAACACTGGAGTGATAGATGACGATGTGCAAGTAGAAATACTCAAGCACAGACTGGTGTTTTGACCCAGCAGCCAATTTGTCCATCCGCTAATTGAAATGGGACATGGAACACCAGCGAACAGGCCCAGCTTCCCTACAGTCTGTGTCAACATCCACCCTTGTGTTGATGCTTATGGGTAGACTGCTCTATTCATATCCACTTGTGTGTGAAGAGCCAACAGATAGTGTGTTTGCTGAACAGGCAAGGCATCAGGGGATAGAGTGGTGCCCACCCCCCTGTCCTAGTCTCACTGCCTGTCTCTGGTCGTGTCTCACTCCCTGGTCCCGTCTCTGGCCCTGTCTCACTCCCTGGTCCTGTGTCTGGCCCTGTCTCACTCCCTGGTCCTGTGTCTGGCCCTGTCTCACTCCCTGGTCCCGTGTCTGGCCCTGTCTCACTCCCTGGTCCCATCTCTGGCCCTGTCTCACTCCCTGTGTCTGGCCCTGTCTCACTCCCTGGTCCTGTCTCTGGCCCTGTCTAACTCCCTGTGTCTGGCCCTGTCTCACTACTGGTCCTGTGTCTGGCCCTGTCTCACTCCCTGTCTCTGGCCCTGTCTCACTCCCTGATCCTGTGTCTGTCCCTGTCTCACTCCCTGTCTCTGGCCCTATCTCACTCCCTGGTCCTGTGTCTGGCCCTGTCTCACCCCATGGCCCTGTGTTTGTCCAGCGATTAATATGCAAACCATAATCCAAAGAAACAGTCCAAAAAGGAGAGGTGCCGGATGTTTCGTTCCGGGACATATTTGTCCGGATCCGGTACCTCTCATGGGATGAAAAATTGTTTTCACTTTTTGCAATGTAAAAATTTGAATAAAAGCGATCAAAGTTCATTCAAGTTGTCTCTTCGTTAGTTATCCTACCCCCCAGCCCGGGCCTGATTTGGGTTGGGCTTATGGTTTGTGCAAAATTGTAACCCATGTTTGAGACCAACGCGTGGCTGTGCCTGTGTGAGATGCGCGCCTGTGTCTCTCACAGAACTGGAGCGAGATTCACTTTCTATGATCTCTCTCCCTCTCTGCTCTGATAGACATGAATGAGCCTGCAACGCTGATCTCTCCAGTGTTGCACTTCATCATTTATTTCCTTATAGAATCATAGCCGTGCGAAGGGTTCTGGAGGAGCTGCAGCACCCCTGATACATTTAAATACATTTGCCAAAGTTATAGAGTTACTGCTGTCTGTTCAGAAAGAAATGAAATAATTCAGAATAGCCTAGTACACCATGAGAAAGCATATCATTTAGCCACAGAGGAACATCATCAGCGTCTTTAAAAAAAATGTGCCTAACTGATATGTAGCCCAATAACAAGGCATAGCCTACAGTTTGAACGTGCGGGAAATCGGTCAGTTAATAAACAGCATGCAGACAAAAAATGCCTTTTGCAATACTTCAAATAGAATCGCTGGAAAACACAGATTGGAAAGCAAATGGCTACTGCTGAAAAGAGAAGACTCCAAATAGACCTATTGTTTACACAATAAAACGAGAGAGAGGCTTTTGGCACGAGTGCATCGGCCATCACCAGCCAGTGAGCTGCACATCATTGGGTGAATCAGTGAAACAGGAAAGCATTTTTAGGACTATAATTTCTTTCTCACATTGTAACCTACAATATGTGTCTCCACACACCTAGGCCTGGACTATTGATGGATTCAAGACAGGGTCATTTTTATTGATTTCAGTTTGTCAGTGTCAAAGTACTTCTGTCATTTGGGTGGTATTAT
Organism: Oncorhynchus mykiss; assembly: GCF_013265735.2. Classification (NCBI taxonomy): domain Eukaryota; kingdom Metazoa; phylum Chordata; class Actinopteri; order Salmoniformes; family Salmonidae; genus Oncorhynchus; species Oncorhynchus mykiss. Next base: position 76,700,718 of record NC_048570.1, on the reverse strand, counting down.
GGTGCTTTCATGACAACTGGGAACTCTGGGGAAAAAACTAAGTCAAATCATGACTTTTTCAGGTCGGAAAGTCGGAGCTCTAGAAAGAGGCCCGAGTTCCCAACTTGGAATTCCGAGTTGGATGACCTTTCAAATCAAATATTCCCATTCGGAGCTTGTTTTTTCCCCCGAGTTCCCAGTTGTCTTGAACACACTGAAGTCGGAAGTCAGAGATTTCCCAGTCCCGAGTTCCCATGTTTTGAATGCGGCATTAAAAAGATTCTGCCAAAATCTCCAGTCACGTAAAATGATGTAGAATTGCATGAAATGCGTTTATAAAAGTACATTTTATTCCCAGATCCTAGGCCACTAAAAATGTTATCCATGTGTGCAACTTCTTCTGTAAGTGCCTCTACTCTACTGATCTATACCATTACACAAATGTGGTGATATGCATGCAATGCTTTACTATAAGGGATTTTCTTCTTTCTGTAATGTGTTCTGGTACCTCAGAGGTCCCTAGATCACCACCCTCTCGCGCTCACATTTTGTTCCGGCACCTCCCAATTGACAAATTAAGCACTGTGTCTGTACCTAGCCTGCACTGCATGTGGCTAATTAGGATTTCCGTCTGTCTTTAATGATGGAGACCTGGATGGATTCTGTCTTGTTCTTGAGGCCCAGCCATGATCAATGCTGCTCTGGTCCTCTTGCCGAGATAGCAAGCAAATGTTTTGCATTGCACATTATCACTACTAATGAATAATATGTTTTTTCACCCCAGTACTATAAAGTAGGGCTGGGCGATATGGCCAAAATATCATTTCACAATATGTTTCACATTTTTGACGATATTTGAGGTTTTTGAATGTTGGAATGTAGTGGGCACTTTGAAAACAGTGTTGTTTGACATAACAACAAATTAAAAAGCCAGGGAGTGGTTATTGTGACACATGGGAGGAACCAAAGTGTTGGTCAGTGTTTCCTAGTGGACCCTAATTAATGTTACATTAAATGTTTTCTCTTACTGTAGCTTTGATATAGCTAAAATGTTCATGCTTTACCAATTCTTCTCTGATTTTAGAATATACCGTTGCACAAACAACGTGCTGATGTAGGCCTACACCAGCACTGGTATCAGGCTGTATTAGCTAGCTTTCTACCTACGTTTGCTGGCTAACTAGCCAACTAACTAGCAATTAGTATTAGTAGCTAACATAATTTATTTTAGCCACAACTTGCTAAGAAAAGACAAACTAGCTGTTTGCAGACAGTAAGATATATGCAGACTGTCACTGCAAGTGGTTGTTGTGACTCGTGGTAGCGCAAAAACTGTTCTGCTTGAGTGACAAGATGTGGGGCTTGGTGTGTGTGGAAGGAGAGAGGGAGAGAGATGACTCAAGTAGCAAACGGATTAAACTGCCATTATTACACGCGGCTGAGTGGCGTAACACATTTAACAAACCAAACAATAATATATAGCTTTACAAGGTAAAGTAAAAACCCAAACCGGTCCGTGCATCAATACCGGTATATAATAAAATATGGTATACCACCCATCCCTAGTCTCCAGACAGTTGTAGGCCTAGACCTTGGGAGCTAGTGCTTGGCTGTGACATGGGCTGGTTCTGTTCACTGTTAGTCACACAGAGAGTGACTTCTAGACAGAGGGCCTTTGTTCCCAGTCATTGTGAAGACAGCAGTATGATAAAGGGTGTTGGAGCTGGATATGAAAGGGCCTGGTTGGATATGGTCATACCAAGGCAATTTGAATTAGTCTTTGCTTGGTCTGTTCGAAGATGTACTCAGTGTGCCTATGTACAGCACACTGCCATAGGGTTATCGATGGGACAGGCACAACCCTTTAGAGTAGTAATAACCTGATTCAGTATTTTTCTAAATAGAGACAATTTTATAGACCAGGGTTTCATAAACTCGGTCCTGGGCACTGCCCGGGTGCATGTTTTGGTTTTTGCCCTAGCACTACACCGCTGATTCAAATAACCAAGTCATCATCATGTTTTGGTTTTTGCCCTAGCACTACACCGCTGATTCAAATAACCAAGTCATCATCATGTTTTGTTTTTTGCCCTAGCACTACACCGCTGATTCAAATAACCAAGTCATCATCATGTTTTGTTTTTTGCCCTAGCACTACACCGCTGATTCAAATAACCAAGTCATCATCATGTTTTGTTTTTTGCCCTAGCACTACACCGCTGATTCAAATAACCAAGTCATCATCATGTTTTGTTTTTTGCCCTAGCACTACACCGCTGATTCAAATAACCAAGTCATCATCATGTTTTGTTTTTTGCCCTAGCACTACACCGCTGATTCAAATAACCAAGTCATCATCATGTTTTGTTTTTTGCCTTAGCACTACACCGCTGATTCAAATAACCAAGTCATCATCATGTTTTGGTTTTTGCCCTAGCACTACACCGCTGATTCAAATAACCAAGTCATCATCAAGCTTTGATTATTTGAATCAGCTGTGAGGTGTGAGGGGAAAAAGCAAAACATGATGATGAGCTGCTGTGCAGTACAGCAGGTGCCTCCTGTCTGACTCAGTGCATCAGTGGTTTAGGTTTATTCTGTGACTCTCCCTCTCCCCTCACCCCCTCCTCTGGCCTCTGGGGGCATTGAAACTAGAGTGGGAGTGGTGGTGGGGGGCGTGTGTGAGGCCGACTCAGCTGAGGGTGTCTGTGGCTGTGGGCCCCCACTGAATTGCTGTCTTTGTTGATTCCTGACCTTCCTGGGTGAAGTTTATGTAACTCCCAGCCAGCCAGGCAGAGAGTGCCGCAGTCAGCCTTGAAACCTGACACCAAGTCACTGCTCTACTCTCCGAAGGGGGAGGGGTTCCTGCCACGGGAAACCTGCCCTCCATGAGGCTGAGATATGATTGGCTGTTTCTCTGGCTGCTGCTGGTTCTCTCTCTGGTCTGTAGGTCTATCAGTCTCTCTTGATCTCTCAATTCAATGTTCAATTTAAGGGGCTTTATTGGCATGGGAAACATATGTTTACATTGCTGAAGCAAGTGAAATAGATAATAATCAAAAGTGAAATGAACAATAACAAATTGACAGTAAACATTACACTCCAAAAGTTCCAAAAGAAAAAATACATTTTAAATGTTATATTATCTCAATATACAGTGTTGTAATAATGTGCCAATAGTTAAAGTACAAAAGGGAAAAGAAATAAACATAAATCTAGGTTGTATTTACAATAGTGTTTATTCTTCACCTTTTCTTGTGGCAACAGGTCACAAATCTTGCCGCTGTGATTGTAAACTGTGGTATTTCACCCAATAGATATGGGAGTTTACCAAAATGTATTTGTTTTCAAATTATTTTTAGGTCTGTGTAATGTGTCTCTAATATGGTCATACATTTGGCAGGAGGTTAGGAAGTGCAGCCCAGTTTCTACCTCATTTTGTGGGCAGTGTGCACATAGCCTCTCTCGCTTTCTCTCTCTAGCTCTTTCTGACTGCCTATCTCTCTCTTTATGACTGTCTCTCTCTGTTCCCCCAGTCATCCAGCCTCATCGGCCTGCTGGTAGTGGAGGCCTGCCAGGAGTGGGTGGGATCTAGTGGGGGGGGTCAAAGGTGAACAGGAAGTCAACTCTATTTAAAGTGGGGAGGTCTTGGCTGTGGACGGAAGGGGCGGGCTGTGGGGGGACACTAGAGGAGGAGGAAATGGGTGGCTAGTTTGTAGAGGGAGGGGTGAGAGAGTTGTACTTGGATTTAGCCTAGACTATGAGGAACATGTGGGAGCCTTGCCAGCCCCAAACTGCACAGTAGGTCTGAATAAAAACCCATTCTCTTTTATTCTGCATTTTTTCTCTCTCTCCCCCGCTCACAGGGGATTAAATAGCTTTGACTATGTTGGCTGGCTAGGGGTTTGGAGAGGAGCGTGCGATAGCCAGCGGGTTCAGTGCTAACATGAGGTTTTGTGTGAGAGGAATGTGAGGGGTGACACAACCCAACATAACCTCTTCCTTGAGCTGCAGTCAGGTTAACCTTTCACTGGCTGACAGGAATGAACTCAGCTCAATCACCAGGCAGCCCGCTGAACGCTAGCCTGCCTAGCATAGTCTGTCTCTGGGGAGAGAAAGTGGAGAACAGATTTACACAGTCTGCTCTACAGGGACTCTAATGAGACTTTCAGTGGCTCTCATTCAGTTAGACTTAGTTTAGCACTAAATAGGGAACCCAGCACTAAATAGGGCAGGGGGAATAGGGGAAAGGCATTTGGACTGTGGATCATGCCATTATGCTTTTAGCCAGCAGAACCGGCCCGCTTGCTTACAGCTGTGCTAGGGTCGGACAGCATGACTGTGTAGATCAAGACACTGGGGAGTTAGCGTGAGATATGGCTCAGAAAACCTACCTCAATATAGGGATGAGAAATGCAGTGCACTCAAAATTGTCCCATTAACCCAACTGTTATACCGGGAAGTTTGAACGACTGCTAGTTTTTCTGGAAAGCTGCCCTTTTCGTCCCCATGCTAGGTAGCAGAAGCCACATTAGCCATTTTGAAATAGCGCTAGAATGTAAGTTGATCATCAAACGATTGTCAGCCAATCGGGCTCCGTGCAAACTACGTCATCGAGCTGTGGAAATGTCAAAATAAAAGTTGCGGAGGGCCTCCTGGGTGGCGCAGTGGTCTAGGGCACTGCATCTCAGTGCTAGCTGTGCCACCAGAGACTCTGGGTTCGTGCCCAGGCTCTGTCGCAGCCGGCCGCGACCGGGAGGTCCATGGAGCGACGTACAATTGGCCTAGCGTTCCGGGTTACGGAGGGTTTGGCCGGGTTGGGATATCCATGTCTCATCGCGCACCAGCAACTCCTGTGTCGGGCCAGGCGCAGTGCGCGCTAACCAGGTCACCAGGTGCACGGTGCTTCCTCTGACACATTGGTGCGGCTGGCTTCCGGGTTGGATGCGCGCTGTGTTAAGAAGCATTGCGGCTTGGTTGGGTTGCGTTTCGGGGGACGCATCGCTTTCGACCGTCGTCTCTCCCAAGCCCATACGGGAGTTGTAGCGATGAGAAAAGATAGTAACTACTAACAACTGGATACCACGAAATTGGGGTAAAATTTAAATAAATAAATAAATAAATAACAAACAAAAAATGTAAAGTTGCGGTTGGGGAATGGTTTATTATATTGCCACATTCAAAAACACTGGAAATTCTGACATTTCAGAATTCACTGCGTTCAAGACAACTGGGAACTCAGAAATGTTTTTTGAGTGGTCATCCAACTGGAATTCCAAGTCGGAAACTCGGGCATCTTTCTAGAGTTCCAAGTTGTTTTGAAAGGACCATAGGTCAAACTTTACCAAAACTATGGATAATTTTCTGAAGTACAATAATGAATTGGTAATCCATGTCATTGCTGTCAAGGGTGGATTAACAAAGGCAATAAACAGCCACACACTAGAAAGTTGTTGTGTTTGTCTTTCAATAATTTATTTCTTTGTTCCAACAATTTTGCCTTTGTTAATGCACTCTTGACAACATTGACATAGCCAATTATCAATAAATTATTACCAATTAATTATATTATGGTACAGCCATAGTTTTGGTAGAGTTTGACATATACAAAGCCATTCCCCACACAACTTTTATTTTGATATTATAACAGCGCGACGACGTAGGCTGACTATCCTTTGTGGTTCAACACACGTGGCTTCTGCTACGTAGCATGAGGAGGAAAGGGAAGCGTTCTGGAAAAGTAGCAGTTATTCAATCTTGTAACAGTTGGGATAATAGCACAACTAGGAATACAACTCGTTTCTCACCCCTGGATTGAAGTACATTTTCCAAGCCGGCTCCACTGTGTCCTGATCTACACGGTTGTGCTGTCCGACCCTAGTGCAGCTATAAGTAAGCAGGTCGGATCTTCTGGCTAATTGTGGTTTATGTGGCGGCTATACTTCACACAGTGTGCCTCTTTTGCCTTTATGTCTAAGGAACACTTGTTGGTTTGTGTTTGTGTTAGCTTAGCTATTCCATGGAGATGACAGTTGCTTTATGTGTGTGTGTGATAGTTAGTTAGTTTGTGATTTTTCACACAGGAGTCTCAAAGCGATCAGACAGGTTTGTCAGGTAGCTGCTGGTTCCTAGCCGGTTATGTTCACTGGTTTCCATGGCGCTGGGCCCTGAGTCAAGGGTTTGTTTACACAGAGAAACACTTTATTTCACAACATTACACTGACTCTGTGGAAAGGGACAAAATGTAGGCTAACACTATCCTCTGTCTGCCTTGGATAAAGTTTAGGTTTATACCTCTAGTCTACAACACATGCAGTTGGCCTACTGTCACTAACCATGCACACTATGACTCATGTTTACAGAGACTGCTGCCACCATTAAGTTAATGTTTTAACATTTCAAAGTACAAAATGGAGGGTTGCTCTTTTCTCTCAGAATGTTGTAGGCATACGTCCTGCTTGGATGACCAAGGTGAATATGTTGGAAGAATCCTGTGAATTCCTTCCTATTTAACTCAATCCTCTGCTGCTCAGTGCAATTACTAGGCTGCAGGTTTCAATGTTTTCACTGGCCTATTGGTCTGTGGCATTTGGCCTTCATATACATTAAATCAATCTCTGTGGAATGTTGAATCACATGGTTGTTTTCACTATACTGCCACAAAGCTGCTGTTATTTTGTATGCCTTCACCTCAAGACTGTCCTGTCTGCTGAGTTGTCAGTATGAAATGCTTAGTGTTGTGGCGTGGATCATTCATTTTATTTATAGACTTTCTTAACATTCCTGCTCAGAACAGAACTACACGTCTGTCTGTTGTCCTCAGTTGAATGTGTGTGGCCATAGTTGGGAGATTCCAAGCCAGCTTAGGCGGAATTTTTTTCCCAACGATCTGATTGTTCTGTCAATTCTCACATTAGAAACTTAATTGGGAGGAAGGATGCAGGACATGCTTTTAACATTTGTACCACAAACCCTTTTCTAGAAAATTGGCAATTTTAGGCCCTTTTTTAGACCTATACATGCCTCCTGTAAGACCTTGTGATCTGTACATGATACAGACAACATCTTGCTGTCATTATACTTTTTATAGTGTTATCTCAAATGTGGAGTATGTGTGTAACCTTTATTTAACTAGACAAGTCAGTTAAGAACAAATTCTTATTTACAAGGACGGCCTACCGGGGAACTGCCTCGTTCTGGGGCAGAAGGAGAGATTTGTACCTTATCAGCTTGGGGATTCGAACCTGCAACCTTTCGGTAACTGTCCCAACGCTCTAACCACTAGGTTACATGCCGCCCCTAGATTCTGAAAAAAAAAAAACACATTCATTTATTCAACATAAAATATAAATATCTCAAAAGTACCCTTTTTGATTTTGCTTGTTTAAAAAAAAACATTGTTTAGAACAATGTACTTGTCAAAAATGTCAAATTTCCAGAGAGAGCTCTCTGGTACTTTTGTAGATATGATCAATTTTATACGTAGAAATGTACATTATAGGTCATTAACCAATCACAGCCCTTTCAATCCATTTTCCCATTCACCGTGTTGGCGGTGCTCATAAAATATATCACAACTTCAGAATTAACAGAGAACCCACTGGAAATGTCATGTATGTCAGGGTACTTTTGAGATATTCATATGCATGTTTTTTATATTGAATGAATTAATGTGAAAATGTGTATTTCAGAATCTAGACATTCTCCATTTGTTAGAGTCTCTATAAGGAGTATAATGAACCAATTTGTTGTCTGTATCATGTACGGTTCAAGGATCATAAGGTTTTACAGGAGGCATGTATAGGTCTAAAAAGGGGTCCTAAAATGTCCACTTTCATCATGATTTAAATGTAAAAAGTAAAAAGCATGTCAAACATCCTTCCTCCCAATAAAGTTCATACAGTGGGGCAAAAAAGTATTTAGTCAGCCACCAATTGTGCAAGTTCTCCCACTTAAAAATATGAGAGAGGCCTGTAATTTTCATCATAGGTACACTTCAACTATGACAGACAAAATGAGAAAAAAAATCCAGAAAATCACATTGTAGGATTTTTTATGAATTTACAGTGCCTTGCGAAAGTATTCGGCCCCCTTGAACTTTGCGACCTTTTGCCATATTTCAGGCTTCAAACATAAAGATATAAAACTGTATTTTTTTGTGAAGAATCAACAACAAGTGGGACACAATCATGAAGTGGAACGACATTTATTGGATATTTCAAACTTTTTTAACAAATCAAAAACTGAAAAATTGGGCGTGCAAAATTATTCAGCCCCTTTACTTTCAGTGCAGCAAACTCTCTCCAGAAGTTCAGTGAGGATCTCTGAATGATCCAATGTTGACCTAAATGACTAATGAGGATAAATACAATCCACCTGTGTGTAATCAAGTCTCCGTATAAATGCACGTGCACTGTGATAGTCTCAGAGGTACGTTAAAAGCGCAGAGAGCATCATCAAGACCAAGGAACACACCAGGCAGGTCCGAGATACTGTTGTGAAGAAGTTTAAAGCCGGATTTGGATACAAAAAGATTTCCCAAGCTTTAAACATCCCAAGGAGCACTGTGCAAGCGATAATATTGAAATGGAAGGAGTATCAGACCACTGCAAATCTACCAAGACCTGGCCGTCCCTCTAAACTTTCAGCTCATACAAGGAGAAGACTGATCAGAGATGCAGCCAAGAGGGCCATGATCACTCTGGATGAACTGCAGAGATCTACAGCTGAGGTGGGAGACTCTGTCCATAGGACAACAATCAGTCGTATATTGCACAAATCTGGCCTTTATGGAAGAGTGGCAAGAAGAAAGCCATTTCTTAAAGATATCCATAAAAAGTGTTGGTTTGTTTGCCACAAGCCACTTGGGAGACACACCAAACATGTGGAAGAAGGTGCTCTGGTCAGATGAAACCAAAATTGAACTTTTTGGCTACAATGCAAAACGTTATGTTTGGCGTAAAAGCAACACAGCTGAACACACCATCCCCACTGTCAAACATGGTGGTGGCAGCATCATGGTTTGGGCCTGCTTTTCTTCAGCAGGGACAGGGAAGATGGTTAAAATTGATGGGAAGATGGGTGGAGCCAAATACAGGACCATTCTGGAAGAAAACCTGATGGAGTCTGCAAAAGACCTGAGAGATTTTTCTTCCAACAAGAAAATGATCCAAAACATAAAGCAAAATCTACAATGGAATGGTTCAAAAATAAACATATCCAGGTGTTAGAATGGCCAAGTCAAAGTCCAGACCTGAATCCAATCGAGAATCTGTGGAAAGAACTGACAACTGCTGTTCACAAATGCTCTCCATCCAACCTCACTGAGCTCGAGCTGTTTTGCAAGGAGGAATGGGAAAAAATTTCAGTATCTCGATGTGCAAAACTGATAGCGACATACCCCAAGCGACTTACAGCTGTAATCGCAGCAAAAGGTGGCGCTACAAAGTATTAACTTAAGGGGGCTGAATAATTTTGCACGCCCAATTTTTCAGTTTTTGATTTGTTAAAAAAGTTTGAAATATCCAATAAATGTCGTTCCACTTCATGATTGTGTCCCACTTGTTGTTGATTCTTCACAAAAAAATACAGTTTTATATCTTTATGTTTGAAGCCTGAAATGTGGCAAAAGATCGCAAAGTTCAAGGGTGCCGAATACTTTCGCAAGGCACTGTATTTGCAAATTATGGTGGAAAATAAGTATTTGGTCACCTACAAACAAGCAAGATTTCTGGATCTCACATACCTGTAACTTCTTCTTTAAGAGGCTCCTCTGTCCTCCACTCGTTACCTGTATTAATGGCACTTGTTTGAACTTATCAGTATAAAAGACACCTGTCCACAACCTCAAACAGTCACACTCCAAACTCCACTATGGCCAAGACCAAAGAGCTGTCAAAGGACACCAGAAACAAAATTGTAGACCTGCACCAGGCTGGGAAGACTGAATCTGCAATGGGTAAGCAGCTTGGTTTGAAGAAATCAACTGTGGGAGCAATTATTAGGAAATGGAAGACATACAAGACCACTGATAATCTCCCTCGATCTGAGGCTCCACGCAAGATCTCACCCCGTGGGGTCAAAATGATCACAAGAATGGTGAGCAAAAATCGCAGAACCACACGGGGGGACCTAGTGAATGACCTGCAGAGAGCTGGGACCAAAGTAACAAAGCCTACCATCAGTAACACACTACGCCGCCAGGGACTCAAATCCTGCAGTGCCAGACGTGTCCCCCTGCTTAAGCCAGTACATGTCCAGGCCCGTCTGAAGTTTGCTAGAGAGCATTTGGATGATCCAGAAGAAGATTGGGAGAATGTCATATGGTCAGATCAAACCAAAATATAACTTTTTGGTAAAAACTCAACTCGTCGTGTTTGGAGGACAAAGAATGCTGAGTTGCATCCAAAGAACACCATACCTACTGTGAAGCATGGGGGTGGAAACAGTTTTTCTGCAAAGGGACCAGGACGACTGATCCGTGTAAAGGAAAGAATGAATGGGGCCATGTATCGTGAGATTTTGAGTGAAAACCTCCTTCCATCAGCAAGGGCATTGAAGATGAAACGTGGCTGGGTCTTTCAGCATGTCAATGATCCCAAACACACCGCCCGGGCAACGAAGGAGTGGCTTCGTAAGAAGCATTTCAAGGTCCTGGAGTGGCCTAGCCAGTCTCCAGATCTCAACCCCATAGAAAATCTTTGGAGGGAGTTGAAAATCCGTGTTGCCCAGCAACAGCCCCAAAACATCACTGCTCTAGAGGAGATCTGCATGGAGGAATGGGCCAAAATACCAGCAACAGTGTGTGAAAACCTTGTGAAGACTTACAGAAAACGTTTGACCTCTGTCATTGCCAACAAAGGGTATATAACAAAGTATTGAGAAACTTTTGCTATTGACCAAATACTTATTTTTCACCATAATTTGCAAATAAATTCATAAAAAATCCTACAATGTGATTTTCAGGATTTTTTTTTCTCATTTTGTCTGTCATAGTTGAAGTGTACCTATGTTGAAAATTTCAGGCCTCTCTCATCTTTTTAAGTGGAAGAACTTGCACAGTTGGTGGCTGTCTAAATCCTTTTTTGCCCCATTTGTATGTGAGAATTGCCAGAACAATCTGAGATAGCAAAAATATTTTCTGCCGACGTTGGGGTGCAATTTCTCAGTTGCAGCACTGATGTCTGCTTTTTTTACTGCTAGCAACCTGCCTTCTCCTGATTTAACTTCATATTATGGAGAACTATAGCATGGCAATGAACCCACCAATTGCTAATTTGCATGCATAAATGATACTATTTTGTATATTACCTCCAGGCAATGCTGGTTAATTTCTCAGTTCTCAAGCAAGGAATAGGCCTATGTTTAGAAATGTATGAAAATCCCTTTTGTCTAAATTATGTGATAGAGGCAATTTGAAAATCCTTTCCCTCTCGTGTCCCTGCCTGTGTTTCTGGGATGGTTTTCATCCTCCCTGTCTCTTCCTCGCCCCCCACAGCCATTCCTTCGCACAGGCCCCTGTCTCCCTCTGCTCTGTCCTGCTCTGGAGGAGGAAGTTAAACCCAGCCTTTCTCTCTCTCTCACTGTTTGTGACGTGTGTGTTTGTGTCTGTGTGTGTTTGTGCTTTTGTGTGTAAATTTGCTTATGATCTGTGTGTGCGTGCACAACACATGTGTATGCATGCACAGCTGTCTCAGTATGCACTTGTGTGTGTGTGCCTGTGTGCGTGTGTGTATCTCCTAGCCAGCAGCTATACTCCTTCTTTCCAGAGCTTCAATAATGAAGGAACTGTAAAGGTCTAACAGTGATGTGAGCCCCCTGCCGTTTCCCCCACCTACACCTCTCTACTCCGTCATAGCCAAACGCCAGTGGAGGCTGCTGAGGGGAGGACGGCTCATAATAATGGCTGGAATGGAGCCAATGGTTCCTATGGAACAACAAGTCCGTACTCCCCATTTATGGTGCCACCAACCACCTGTGCCTAACGTTGCAGACCCATAGGGACCTCCACCCTGGCTCTGCGCTCTGAAGCTCATAGTTCCAATTATACATTGAGTCTTGGGGGTGCCCAACATCGCCTGTGGGTGCCTATGACCATATATTTGACAATTGTGGGGGAACACCCATTGATAGATGTTTTCATTCTTATGTTCTCCTGAATCAGCTCAGTCCATCATAGAGGGCCATGCAGTCTGCTGGGAGCTGTGCTGAAATGAACCTGTCGGTCAGGCTGACAGATGATGGGGCTGTGGTTACACTGTTACATCTAGTGATTGTGGAGGAGAAATCCTCTAGATGAATTGGCTCTCAGTTTCTCTCTCATTTTTCTCACACACACACACACACACACACACATACATATACACACACACACACACACACACACACACACACACAGACCTGCCTATGCCAGCCTTAAAATGCCCTCTTAAATTTGCTTGACTGCACCGCTCTCTCTCTCTCTCTCTCTGAACAAGCAGTAAAGATGAGTTGGTCACAGTTGGTTTTGCCTCGGGACCCAAATTGAACCAGGTTGTCTCAGTTAGGAGCCAATATTCGCATTGTGAAAAAGAATATCCAAATTATAATATGGGAAACAATTTTGAATGCTCTATTGATAGTACCGTAATTTCCGGACTATAAGCCGCTACTTTATTCCCACGCTTTGAACCTCGCGGTTTATACAATGACGCGGCTAATTTATGGATTTTTCCCACTTTCACAAGATTCATGACCCCAAAAAACTGAGCACCGTCACATAATGTGACGTAAATCAAGCACGCTCAAACTTCCCATCATTCTGATTATGGTAGTCATTTTGGAGAAACGGAGAAATGCATATGATGCAGCTTTTAAGTTGAAGGCGATCGATCTAGCTGTTGGAAAAGGAAATAGAGCTGCTGCACGGGAGCTTGGCCTTAATGAGTCGATAAGACGTTGGAAACAGCAACATGAGGAACTGACGTGTTCAGTGGGAGGCTTGGATGACAAGTGGGGAGAAATCCTTCACTAAAACGGGCCGCATGCGAAGAGCAACTTATGGTCAAGTCTGCCAGTGGGTCCTGACAGCGTGGAGCATTGTCAAAAAATCCACTATCATCAACGGGTTTCGAAAGGCTGGACTGCTGCGTGTTGAAGAGGGCAGCATGAGTTCCGCGGGGAATTTGCCTCCGGATGAAAGTGACGAGAGCAACAATGAAAACGATCCAACATCGGATGAAGCAATTCTGAGGCTATTCAAATCCGACACCGAAGGAGATGACTTCAGTGGTTTCAGAGCACAGGAGGAGGAAGATAGTGACCAATGACTTTCTTGGTAGGCTACTGTTTACTGCTATTTTTTAAATTTTTGTTACAAGCCATGTTTCGTTTAAAAGCCTATTTATTTTTGTTACAAGCCGTGTTTCGTTTAAAAGCCTATTTATTTTTGTTACAAGCCGTGTTTCGTTTAAAAGCCTATTTATTTTTGTTACAAGCCGTGTTTCGTTTAAAAGCCTATTTATTTTTGTTACAAGCTGTGTTTAGTTTAAAAGCCTATTTATTTTTGTTACAAGCTGTGTTTAAAGGCTGTGTAAAGTTCATTTGTTTCAAAATACCGGTAGGCACCTGCGACTTATAGACATGTGCGGCTTATTTATGTACAAAATACGTTTTTTTTTTTAATTCAGTGGGTGTGGCTTATATTCAGGTGAGCTTAATAGTCCAGAAATTACGGTACATGTATCAATTATATGAAAAGGAAACAACATTCCCACCTCTTTCATTGTCAATAATTACATGGACAGAATGTTAATAAATATGTTGAAAACAGAATGTTGAAGAATGTTAATAAACTCACTGGTTTGAGACCCAAATACCGCTGCTAATAGCTCTATATTGAAAATGCTGTGATTGAAGACAATTTGTTCAGAGATTATTTTAAAATGTAAATTCATTATAATTTCTACACACTTTCTACCGGGTTTAAATTGGTTAAGTTCAGACTGGACAATCTTTTTCATTTATATTTCATTTTTTGCTCAGACATCCTGCGCGAGACCCATTCAAAACCTCCCACAACCCAAATTAGTTGAGAATCGCTGGTCTAAGCCCTAAGGGAACCACTGTTGTTAGAATCCCCTCCCCGGTAAGTAGGCTGCTCATACTGTGCTAATGAGAGATACAGCATCATCTTCAATGACCCCAGACTGCCCTCTTCCCTCTGTCACCCCTCTGCTATCCTATAGAATCCCTAACGACCAGGCCCAAACTACCTTACCTTACCCTGCCCAGTCCCAGTCCATCCATGAACTACTCCTATCAGAGATGCAAATGGCCATCGCATCCCTCTCTTAATGAAATGAAGGAGTCAGTTAACTGAATGACTAATGGCAAGCTAATAGGTGGCTGTTAGTAAAGCTTCTTCATTGGGAGCTATTTGAGGATGTGTAATGGGTGTGATGGTGCAGCCCTCTCTCTCTGCCATGGCAGGTACGGCTAATGATATCATAACCTATGTGAATTGCTAATCGCTGCATTTGCAAGGAATTACATGCCAAGCTGTGTGTGTGTGCCTGTGTGTGTGTGTGCAAGTGCCTGCGTGTGTGTGTGTCTTGGCCTGGGCCTTAGAGCTTTCTGGGTAATAACTATAAATATCTCCAACAGAACAGAGAGGGAGGCCCACACACACAGCCTAGCGTACTAGGAGTGTGTACTTGGTTGAAGCTATAGTTCTCCTGTGTATAGATCTACAGTGTTTAATACCATTATACCACCTAGTAGTGTAAGTGCATTTCTTAGGAAATGAGGCCTAGACTTATACAGTATAATATGTAACTTTGGACTGGGAACATAATGTTATTCATGTTTATACCATGGCATTGTTGAATACTTGTTTCTGATTGGCTTGAAGGGCATTCTAGAGTGTGAGTTATTTTAGTGATAATGCCGAGAAGCCGGTGTTTGGAGGAAAAATTGGCGCTGGTGTTGTCAGGCCCGAGACCAAGCCAATATATCCTCTAAACACCGGCTTCTTGGGCATTATCACTTTTATACAACCAGTTACCAACATATTCAAATAATGATTGACAAATTTTCATTAAAAACATTTTCATGAATTTATTCATACTATTTCATCCTTCCACAAGATATAGTCCCGACACAAATCTAGGGTTGCTACCCATGCCGGCTGGTCGTTTGTTCTATCGGTTCGGTTGCCAGAGACGCGACTCAGTCGTTCTGTCTTTTTGTTCTGTATCTACAGTATGGACGCGACCCAGTCGTTCGTTCTAAATGTTCCATTGCCATAATGGCTGGTAAAGTTCTTATCTCTTGCTTGCTAGTTAGCCAACTACGGCTAACTTACAGTCACGTCAAAAAGTGCAGCCAGAATAACAGCAAAGTAGCTGCATTTGCATTTGTTTACACTGTTTTCTAGTGACATTTATTTGAACACATCCATAACAATGAGCTAATGAGGCGGGATTTTTCCTGGCATAGAAAATGTGCTCACTCGTCAGGACACTGTTGTTCAGAGGAGCAAGCCAACAACACAGCTAACACAATCACCTCAAATTGAATCTGGAAAGACTGCAAACTAGCTTCACTTTTTACATTTTTTCAATTTACTTTTCTTTGTATATATCCATAAAATTATGCCAGCTTCCTCATGATTTCGACTGGCTGAAAAACGCTGCCTGTCTGTCTGTCTCGTCCCGACTCCCGACACGTTCATTACTATGGGACAGCTGGAGATTGAATTTGAATATTGAAGCAATGTTGCAAATGTCGGAGAGACAGACAGCAAGGTTTATACAAATCTCCACTGTTGAAAACTAAATGTTAGTCTAAAATAAATGTGAGAATGTCTAGATGCTTTTCATAGTGGAGATTAAGTTTATAAATTGCTTGGCTGGGTTGACGAGACAGTGAATTGCGCAGTCAGATGGAACAGAGTAATTAGGCATTTTAACTTCATAGATTTAACCGGTGGTAACTTGTGGAATAGACACCAAATGGAATGCGGTTTTAACCAATCAGCATTCAGGATTAGACCCACCCGTTGTATAATTCCTTATATTAGCGCGGTAGAACTCAATGGCTATAGTTCATTCTTACATGTTCTATGTTTGAGCTGCTTTTTAAATCAAAACTTGAATTGAAAACTTTACTGGCATTGTTGAATCAGATTTTCATAATGGCAAGCTAGGACTGATGGTTTGGTTAGCTAAACTAACAAGTTTCTTTGAGCGGCAAATGTGTTAAATTATAGCCGTGGTATAAAAGAGATAATCGAAGAGGGGCTATGCGTTCTCAGGAAAATAATGCAACTCTGTTGAAGGTCAGTTTCACTTCGCTAGCGCATTTTGGAACACACCTTCCACGTCATCCATTATTTTCCATAGAACGCATAGCCCCTCGATTATCCCTCACATAAGGAATAAGAACACTAGATTTTTTAATTCAATACAACTTTATTGATAGTGTTTCTATACAGAATGGATAATTCCCTGTAGTTTCCCCCTTCCTAATCTGTAGGCCTAGCCTACCACACATGGGCTGCAGAACATTAGCCTAATTAGGCTATGGTATTAGACTTAACTCTGTAATATGTCCGTCCTTCTGCCACCCACATTTCTCCACCTCCGCTCCTCCATCCAGATACAGGCAAGCAGTACCCTTTTCACACTGAGCCAAACTAATCTGAGCTGTACTGGGCTGGCCATTTGCCTGGTTACACATCCAACATACCACTATTTTCTTATTCTATCAGAGCCAGACAGTATGGTTTGGGTCAACCCTATGTGAATACAGCCCAGTTAAATGCCACATATTGTACTACTGCAGCTCTGCCTAAGGCCCTGCTGCCATGTGACCTGCTAGAGCTGTGTGCCAGCCAGGCTGTGACAGCACAGGTCAAAGTGGACCAGGTCTGAGAGTGAGGAAGGAGGACCTGTAAGCCCTGTTAGCCCACTGAGTGTCACTTCTGTTATTAGCCTCTCCCCGGGACAAGAGGTTGGCGCCAGCACACCTTACCTTCCCTCTCCTACCCTGTGAAGGATCATTAAGGCCTGATGCTCTTTTTAATTGGTTCAGGAAGCATCACCGTGCAGTGTGCCCCCTTTCATTTATCAACTACACCTCTCTACCTCCCCCTCTCTATCTCTTTCTCTCATACACACACTCCATCTCTCTCCTCTCTCTCCTCTCTGTCTCTTTCCTCACTCTCCATGCATGACTTTAAATTGGTCCACAGCCATAGGCCTAATTAACAGGCCTAATCTCTTCCCCACCTCCTGACAGACTAATCTATATTCCATTAACCCGGCAGTAGGTTTGGTCTCTGGTTAGGCTATGGTTGGGAACTGGGAAGGTGAGTAGTGTTGTATACTGCTGGTATTATCCCTCTCACAACACAAGGCCAATAACAGTTTTTAGGGACGTTACGCACAAAGACACGACACACTTTGCTGTGAGGAGTGATTTTAAGGAAGAGTCGACGTCAAAGGTTGACTTCTAGGTAGACTTCAGATATTTTTAAAAGGAAAACGTTTAGGCAAAGGCTGAAGTGAGAGAGAAGCAGTGGATCATCTCTATTATTCCTGTACTATGCACTTTATTAGTCATCAAAAGAAAAGTAGGCTGTCATTGATTAAAGTTCTAGGGACCAGTACCACACACTGTCTCCTATATTTGCTCTGAAGGAACACTGTTCACTTGCTCAGCTCTCTCTGTTACAACAGATGCACTCTCCTACTAGCTTATACATCCAGCATTACAGCACTACCTAGTGGGTGAAAATATAGGCTAACTGTTGATATGGTTAGTTTTGTGGGCTCTATGATTGGCTATGTGTGTGCACAGTTATAGTGCGGGTTCCATCCTGTCCTAGGATGATAAATGTCAATTTCTCTAACAGCGTTTTAGTGGAGTCCTACTCAAAGGCCCTCAGGGGGAGGCAGAAGTAATAGTGGCAGGCACACTAATACAGGCTCTGAGTCTGTGATGATGTTATAATGGACTGTTTCGACTCACACCTGTGCCTCTGACTCCCTCAGTATCTCTTTCTCTCTCTCACTCACTCACTCACTCACTCACTCACTCACTCACTCACTCACTCACTCACTCACTCACTCACACACACTTTAGAGGGAAGCCCCCCCAGCACACTAATTTCTCTGCCGGGAGGCCTATTTGCATGTTAACCGTTGGGTTGCCAAAGCGCCACAGCTCCACCAAGCCATGTGACCATTTAAGCATGTGTGCCTGGCTGCCTCCTATTTCTTCCTTGTTTTCACCAACACATCCTCAGCCTAGAGAGACAATACACCCTGTGCAGAGCCAGTCGCTGGCAGCTAAAAGCCTTCCTGTGTATGAATCTACGTATACATGGGTGTTATCTCTCTCTCTCTCTCTCTCTCTCTCTCTCTCTCTCTCTCTCATTGAACAGCCTGTTATGTAGTCTTTTGCATTATGATGTCGTCCCAGACTTAAAGGATACTGTCTGTCCGTCCCAGTGAACCCCTCAGTGTACTATACATCAGCGCACTGTACTCCATATCAGGTGATCAGGTGTTCAAATGTTCATGCAGTACATAACATCGCTGCATACTGTTTAGGCCAAGTCTCTGAAAGAACTGTTGTTAAAATAGCTCCCTGAATTACACTATACATACAGTATTTTTTTACCTGTGTTCTTGACAGTGTTCTATAGCTGTGCATTGATCTTTTTCAGGGGCTCTGTGAGAGTGAGGTTCTGTCTCTGTGAGAGTGAGGTTCTGTCTCTGTGAGAGTGAGGCTCTGTCTCTGTGAGAGTGAGGCTCTGTTTCTGTGAGAGTGAGGCTCTGTCTCTGTGAGAGTGAGGCTCTGTCTCTGTGAGGGTGAGGCTCTGTCTCTGTGAGAGTGAGGCTCTGTCTCTGTGAGAGTGAGGCTCTGTCTCTGTGAGAGTGAGGCTCTGTCTCTGTGAGAGTGAGGCTCTGTCTCTGTGAGAGTGAGGCTCTGTCTCTGTGAGAGTGAGGTTCTGTCTCTGTGAGAGTGAGGCTCTGTCTCTGTGAGAGTGAGGCTCTGTCTCTGTGAAAGTGAGGCTCTGTCTCTGTGAGAGTGGGGCTCTGTTTCTGTGAGAGTGAGGCTCTGTCTCTGTGAGAGTGAGGCTCTGTCTCTGTGAGAGTGAGGCTCTGTCTCTGTGAGAATGAGGCTCTGTCTCTGTGAGAGTGAGGCTCTGTCTCTGTGAGTGAGGCTCTGTCTCTGTGAGTGAGGCTCTGTCTCTGTGAGAGTGAGGTTCTGTCTCTGTGAGAGTGAGGCTCTGTTTCTGTGAGAGTGAGGCCCACTGCCACTATGCTATAGTTTATTCCTGTTGTATGGGATGCTCCCCTCTGGCATGTGACATGTTCTTGCTCCACTGCAGGGACGGTAATTGACATGTTGTGTCATTTAATTCCCTTCGTTCCGTCTCTCCTAGAACAGCAGTCCAAACTCCCGAGGCATACACGGACACATGAATGCGCACACACACACGCGCGCGCACGCACACACACGCGCGGCACAGCACAGGCTTATTTATCTAGAGATGGGCATGGGGACAAACACATGAGTTAACACAACCGACTGTGTACATTGTGACCTCCCACACATACTCTACGTTGGACTTTAACCAGTCTTATGTTATTCCTACAGTTGTACAGTTCAATGTTTTGTCGTGTTTGTAGTTCCAATGTTCTTCCACAGAGTTAGGTGTCTGGCAGGTTTTTTTAAGAGAGTTGTGCTCAGACATCGGCTGGAGATAGCAGAGCCAAATGATATTGCAGCTAAGCTGTTGTATATTTAACCAGTCAGGAAGGAGGGCTTTCCTTTTATCTTTCACCTTTGTTTGCCACGACTGATGAGAGGTTAAATACATCAGTCAGTCTCTCTTTATTTCCTACCTCTCTCTCCCCTTCTCTTTCTCTGTAATTTCCCCAACGCCTAACGGAAAGCTAGGAATATTGACATAGATTCTGACTTACTTAAGGCCTACTAATCATACTAGTCTACTTATTAAACCGATAAAGCAACACAGATCAGCTAAGTGAACTAGGCCTTTGTCCTTAAGAGCTCAGTGCCCCTTTCAGCTATTATCCATGTGAGATAATTCTGCTCTAATATCATTAAACAGTGTTACATTTCAGCCAGGGAGAGAGCTGAGGCTCTGCTGCAAATGTCCTTCCCTTAGCCACATAGCCATGTAGCCTTTAGCCTGTAGCTTACTAGTCTGTAGCTTCAGACCTGTTACTGTTATTTCTAACTAGCAGGGAGCTAACTATCCATCTCCAGGTACTTGGCCTCCCCCTAGCCACATAGCCATGTAGCCTTTAGCCTGTAGCTTACTAGTCTGTAGCTTCAGACCTGTTACTGTTATTTCTAACTAGCAGGGAGCTAACTATCCATCTCCAGGTACTTGGCCTCCCCCTAGCCACATAGCCATGTAGCCTTTAGCCTGTAGCTTACTAGTCTGTAGCTTCAGACCTGTTACTGTTATTTCTAACTAGCAGGGAGCTAACTATCCATCTCCAGGTACTTGGCCTCCCCCTAGCCACATAGCCATTGAGGCTAGCCATAGCCTGTAGCTTACCAACCTGTTCCGGGTTACTTCTGACTAGCAGGGAGCTAACAGTCAACCCCCAGGCTATGTAGCCCTTTGTGTAACCTGAGAAGGGGCTTATATGTTGTGCACAAGGTTTCAAACGAGAGTTCACTGTGAAAACACAGTCATGTGCTTTAGAGCAAGGTGAATGGCTCTTTAAGTTTGTGTGTGTGTGAGCGCGTGCATGCGTGCGTGTCTGTCTGGTGATGTGTGTGTCTCCACTCTGGGACCTAACCCTGTGCCAGGCAGGCTCCAGGCCAGCCAGGCATGTCCGTGTGTTCCCCTCCCAGCACCATGTGCCTGCTGGAGCACATGGCCCTTGCATCATGTTCCAGGGAGCCCCCTCCCTCTCTTCCATTGCCCCTCCAGTGACTGTCAGTCATGGAAGGGAGAGAAGGCTCGTCACGGCCTATCCTTTCACATCTCGCATACATTTGTGTGTGTGGGGGGCTATCCTGTCACCTCTTTCGAGAGCGATTCTCTTCCTGTGTGGCTGGGTGGCCAGCATCTATCTGCGTCTCTCTTTCCCCACCAGAGTGTGTCTGAGATCACTGCTTTACTGACCGTCTCTGGGAGTGTTAGTGTGCTGTACTAGGGACAGTGCTCTGGCTTTTTAGCCTCATGTTTTCAGGGTTTTGCACACGTTGGTTGTTTGCTGTTTGGACTTTTAATATTGTATTGTTTAGTTTTATCTCATAGTGGATTTTCATGTTATGATTCTGTACAACATAAAATGATGTCATTCATTTTCTTGTGTATACTGTTTTTTATGTATAGAGCAATTTGCAACACATGCGAGCCTGCATTCCATTTATGTTAATCCATTTATGTTAATCTCTGTGCTTGTGTAGAAATTCAGTGCTTTTGGGGTTAAGTTGTGAAAGTTAATGTAATAACTGCTAGCACCATCTGCTGGCCTACTTCCTCACAAAGAGAGAGAGAGTGAGAGAGAGAGAGAGAGAGAACGAGTCTGGATTTTAACGACATCTCTAATATTCATGCTGATGCATTTTGCTGCTTTGTGCTGCTTTCATTTTCCACCGCTCTGCTGCTGGAGACTCCAGCTCCTCGCCATACACACCCCAACACGGGAGAGGGAGGGCAGAGAGGGAAGAGGAGAGGAAAACTAGTGGAAAAAGGAAAACAACCAAGCCCGCTAGCTAGCTCAAAACCCTTTTTGTGTACAAAGGAGTAGCCTACCTTACCCTGGGATGTAAGAGAAAGAGGCACGAACGAAGGGAAAGAAAAAGGAACGAGTAGAGCGAGCGGACGGAGAGAGCACGGGATTGCTGGCGGAGGGGAATCAATGAGAAGGGAGGGAAGAGAGGAGGGTAGAGCGAGAGACACTCACACCACAAACCGCACGCAGTAGCAGCAGAATGAGACGAGCTTCCTGGACTGCCACTGCCTCGCACCTCTTCTGGCGCAACCAGCCCTGCTCCCAGTTCTCCCAGTGATCTAACAGCCCAGCCCCATGCACTCCTACTGAGCCTGAGTCCTGCCCGCTAGGGGAGGAGAGGAGTGGAGAGGAGGTGAAGGAGAGGAGGCTCCACCGCCCGCCTGTACGCTGCCTGTGGAGGGGGGAGGGGGTGGACACGCAGCTCAAGCAAGACAGACCATCGAACGAAAGAGAGAGTGAGCGAGCGAGAAAGAGAGAGAAAAAACCCGGCAAAAGGGCAAGGCTTTTGTTAGGTGGTTGGAGAGAGAGGGGGAGGAAGAACAAAAAAATAGAAAAAAACATGTCTACAGTGAAGAGGCCAAGAGGAAGGGTAAGTGAGCTGCACAGAGAGAGAGGAGGGGCCGGACGACAGGAACTGAACAACCTCCTCTGCTACTGGCTCATGCTGCCTGCCAGATGCAGCTCCACTGTCGCCATCTTGAACTCCTTGTTGCTGCTCTTTCCCATACTAATTTGCTTAGCTGTGCTAGCTACGCTCTCCCTTCACTATCCCCCTCCTTTCACTTTATCCCTCGTTTTCTCATCTCCATAGATTCCTCCCCATCTCTGGTTCGATGCAAAAGGCGATGTGTTTGTGTGTGTGTGTGTGTGTGTGTCACATAAGATGAGTACATCAGTCACACAGCGTTCTGCATGAGGAACTGAGGGAAGTAAGGGGTTAGTGAGTGAGTGAGCGGACTAACTGGCCCAAATGTCCTGGCTAGCTCTATCTCTCTGTAGTCTTTCCTTACTGTAACAGTGCAGAGTGTTTTCATGGGAGCTTGTGGTGGCAGAGAGAGAGATTGAAGTCACTGCAGTGCTGGCAGCCTGTAATTTCAGTTATTTATAGTCGTATTACACAGCTGCAGAGCACTTGGTTTTGGTGCATTTTTCTTCTCTCTCCCTTTCTCACTCACTTTTTATACAAACTCTCATTCCTGCTCTCATTCCCGCCCTCTGCCTTTGCTCCTTCCCTCTTTTCCCTGTTCTTTACCATGACTTTCTCTTTCCTCACCCTCTTTTTTTTTTACCTTGAACTTGAATAATGAGAATATTTCAGTTCTGGGCAATGATTTCCAATAATAGCCTGGGCATCACAGCACACGTTAAACATATAATTCTGTAGCTACAGCTCTTGTTTATCTTCCAAATGAACTGTCATTTATATCTCCCCTCCCCCTGCTTTGTTTGTGGCAGTTCAAGATAATTCTCTTTATTTAGCAGTCAGGAAAGCAACTGGCTGTGCCGTGCTGTGGCTCGGCCTCGGGTCATGTAGCCATCCACTCTGACTGCAACACGTTGAGATTAGCTCCTCCATTTATAGGCTCTGGGCCCACCCGAAGGGAATAAACCTCAGCCCATGTGCCGGTCCTGCCTGTCTCTTGTTTCTTTCTTACTGTCTTAATGAAAGTTTGTGCTGCTGCAATCTATGTGACTAGGGGGGGAAATGTGTGGCTAGCAGAAAGTTCAGAGAGCAACACTTTCAGTATGTCTGTGAGGTAGTGGGGTAGAGACACAGCAGCAGAATGGGATATTCTGGTGACTGGTTGTTTGTCTTTAAAAGGCTATCAATCCTATGTCAAGGCTATATCATTATCAAGCCTATGTCAAGGCTATATCATTATCAAGCCTATGTCAAGGCTATATCATTATCAATCCTATGTCAAGGCTATACCATTATCAAGCCTATGTCAAGGCTATATCATTATCAAGCCTATGTCAAGACTATATCATTATCAAGCCTATGTCAAGGCTATATCATTATCAAGCCTATGTCAAGACTATATCATTATCAAGCCTATGTCAAGGCTATACCATTATCAAGCCTATGTTAAGGCTATATCATTATCAATCCTATGTCAAGGCTATATCATTATCAAGCCTATGTCAAGGCTATATCATTATCAAGCCTATGTCAAGACTATATCATTATCAAGCCTATGTCAAGACTATATCATTATCAAGCCTATGTCAAGGCTATGTCAAGGCTATATCATTATCAAGCCTATGTCAAGGATATATCAGTATCAAGCCTATGGCAAGGCTATATCATTATCAAGCCTATGTCAAGGCTATGTCAAGGCTATATCATTATCAAGCCTATGTCAAGGATATATCAGTATCAAGCCTATGTCAAGGCTATATCATTATCAAGCCTATGTCAAGGCTATACCATTATCAAGCCTATGTTAAGGCTATATCATTATCATGCCTATGTCAATGCTATGTCAAGGTTATATCATTATCAAGCCTATGTCAAGGCTATGTCAAGGCTATATCATTATCAAGCCTATGTCAAGGCTATGTCAAGGCTATATCATTATCAAGCCTATGTCAAGGCTATATCATTATCATGCCTATGTCAAGGCTATATCATTATCAAGCATATGTCAAGGCTATATCATTATCAAGGCTTAGAGGGTCTAATAAGAGAGGTACAGACAACTAGCTAACAGTGTTGTTGTGACTTCTGCTGTGTGTGTTTTCTAGACCAGCTGGCTGTTGTTTTCAGTGTTCTGTTTTCTAGATCGATCAGTGTAACTTCCCTTTCAACAATCACATTGATATCATACGGCCTTCAGAGTGCAATGAAAATGTGTACTTTTCCTCATCTGCCATTTCTTGGAAATTATGAGTTAAACTTCCTGAGAAGGCTGATTTCTGAGTATGTCTCTCCTCTGTCAGCTACTGCTAAAGGCTACGACTACAAACTACACATAGCTCATAGCATGTTGCTTCATCATTTCTAGTCTTTCTCTGTCAATGTCTCTCTCTCTCCCCACGTCACTAAGCAGCAGTGTAAGTATACAGCTTGATTGTTATGCACATGGGGTTTTTCAGAGCTTCACTGATTCACTTTTGTAATCCCATTCCTTTGTGTTTACAACATTTCCTTATTGAGCCTGACTGGGTGACTTGACTCTCATTCCAGGCAGCAAAGCTGATATGGTACATTTCACACTTCTGTTCCTGAGGGGGAAGATGATGTGTGAGAGAGGCTGTGGAGGGTTAACTCAGGGGGAAGATGATGTGTGAGAGAGGCTGTGGAGGGTTAACTCAGGGGGAAGATGATGTGCGAGAGAGGCTGTGGAGGGTTAACTCAGGGGGAAGATGATGTGTGAGAGAGGCTGTGGAGGGTTAACTCAGGGGGAAGATGATGTGTGAGAGAGGCTGTGGAGGGTTAACTGAAGGGGAAGATGATGTGTGAGAGAGGCTGTGGAGGGTTAACTCAGGGGGAAGATGATGTGTGAGAGAGGCTATGGAGGGTTAACTCAGGGGGAAGATGATGTGTGAGAGAGGCTGTGGAGGGTTAACTGAAGGGGAAGATGATGTGTGAGAGAGGCTGTGGAGGGTTAACTCAGGGGGAAGATGATGTGTGAGAGAGGCTGTGGAGGGTTAACTCAGGGGGAAGATGATGTGTGAGAGAGGCTGTGGAGGGTTAACTCAGGGGGAAGATGATGTGTGAGAGAGGCTGTGGAGGGTTAACTCAGGGGGAAGATGATGTGTGAGAGAGGCTGTGGAGGGTTAACTGAGGGGGAAGATGATGTGTGAGAGAGGCTGTGGAGGGTTAACTGAAGGGGAAGATGATGTGTGAGAGAGGCGGTGGAGGGTTAACTGAAGGGGAAGATGATGTGTGAGAGAGGCTGTGGAGGGTTAACTGAAGGGGAAGATGATGTGTGAGAGAGGCTGTGGGGGGTTAACTGAAGGGGAATGTGAGAACTAGGAGCTAAATGATCTAACTATTCAGTCTGAGATTCAGGAATGTAGGTTTGGTTTGGCAACATGAGAACATGAGCATAGTGGGGGGGATTAGTGTGTGTGTGTTAACGACCACAAGATCATCCACTTCGCAGGAAATTACATTAAGATCAGGGCGAGAGTCCTTTGTAATACACAGCTCTTTCCAGTCTTGCTATTAATGCAGATGTATGTATGTTATAATGACATCATCCTGTTGGTATATATGTTCCCTCAGTCTGATTAATATCCCCCCTCCTCTCTCTCCTCTTCTCTCCAGCCTCCCAAGAACAAGAATGCTAATGGTCCCAACAGCCACACAGCAGCGCGGGTCCTCAGCCCCCCGATGAAGAGCAGCTCATCCTCCTCGTCTTCGTCCTCCTACAGCTTGTCGTTGGAGAAGCGGGCCCAGCGGAGGCTGGTGAAGGAGCAGAGGGAGCAGCAGCAGCAGCAACTGATGGAGGAGGCTGGGGAGGACAAGCAGCAGAAGGCTAACAGGATCATCCATGAGGCCATTGCTAAGGCCCGGGAGAGAGGAGAGAAGAACATCCCCAGGGTTATGAGTCCAGAGAGCTTCCCCTCTGGGAGCTCCTCGGCCCACAGGAGAGAGAGGGAGAGGGACAGAGACAGAGACAGGGAGAGGGACCGTGGCAACAAGACCAGGACCAAGGCCTCCAAGAAAGCCCGCATTGTGCCCTCGTCCAAGCCCAAACAGAAGGCCAAGATCGGGTAGGTGTCTCACTGACCTTGTTCTCATATGCCTCACTATGCCCTTATAACACCACTACCTGTATGGCATGACATAGGACCACGGTGTTGTATTTGTTTTGAAAAGTAGTTTCAGTGGCCTTCCACATTAAATCTACCATTTTGTTTTTGCTCTGCATCCTGTCTAAAGTAAGTTGTGTCACACTGTCAATTCTCCTTTACGGCTTGGCTTCCTTAGTGCCCATTCATTTCTGGAGCACAATAGAATAGCTAGTTGACTATCTGCTAGCAGCTGCCAGCTTGACAGATATAGCTGCTCGTAAAATAGTAGCTGCCAAGATGGCAGCTCAAAGTTCATTTTAAAATTCATGACACATACAGACAGGAAGGAGCAACAACTGCTCCTGTTAGCATTTCGGCTAGCTTGTTGAAAATAGGACAGCTAGGTTATGACAGATACTTGTGGGTATAGGGATTTAGTATATACTGTATGCAGTTCCCTTCCCCCTGTACAATGAAACTGTGTTGTTATACTGTAAGCCACACCCAGTGTGAGGTCATGTAATATCTGAGGCGGAGAAAGACAGGCAGCCAGGCTTGGAGACAGGAAGACGTGCAGGCAGGCTGGGAGTCAGGAAGACTGGCAAGCTGAGAGGCAGAAAGACGTACAGGCAAGCTGAGAGGCAGGAAGACATGCAGGCAAGCTGGGAGGCAGGGAGACATGCAGGCAAGCTGGGAGGCAGGGAGACGTGCAGGCAAGCTGGGAGGCAGGGAGACGTGCAGGCAAGCTGGGAGGCAGGGAGACGTGCAGGCAAGCTGGGAGGCAGGGAGACGTGCAGGCAAGCTGGGAGGCAGGGAGACGTGCAGCCAGGCTTGGAGACAGGAAGACGTGCAGGCAGGGTGGGAGTCAGGAAGACTGGCAAGCTGACTGGCTGGGAGGCAGAAAGACATACAGGCAAGCTGGGAGGCAGGAAGACATGCAGGCAAGCTGGGAGGCAGAAAGACATACAGGCAAGCTGGGAGGCAGGAAGACATGCAGGCAAGCTGGGAGGCTGGGAGGCAGGAAGACATGCAGGCAAGCTGGGAGGCTGGGAGGCAGGAAGACATGCAGGCAAGCTGGGAGGCAGGAAGACATGCAGGCAAGCTGGGAGGCAGGAAGACATACAGGCAAGCTGGGAGGCAGGAAGGCAAGCTGGGAGGCAGGAAGACATGCAGGCAAGCTGGGAGGCAGGGAGACATGCAGGCAAGCTGGGAGGCAGGGAGACATGCAGGCAAGCTGGGAGGCAGGGAGACATGCAGGCAAGCTGGGAGGCAGGGAGACATGCAGGCAAGCTGGGAGGCAGGGAGACATGCAGGCAAGCTGGGAGGCAGGGAGACATGCAGGCAAGCTGGGAGGCAGGGAGACATACAGGCAAGCTTTGAGGCAGGAAGACGTGCAGGCAAGCTTTGAGGCAGGGAGACGTGCAGGCAAGCTGGGAGGCAGGGAGACATGCAGGCAAGCTGGGAGGCAGGGAGACATGCAGGAAGACATGCAGGCAAGCTTTGAGGCAGGAAGACATGCAGGCAAGCTGAGAGGCAGGGAGACTGGCAGGCAAGCTGGGAGGCAGGGAGACTGGCAGGCAAGCTGGGAGGCAGGGAGACATGCAGGCAAGCTGGGAGGCAGGGAGACATGCAGGCAAGCTGGGAGGCAGGGAGACATGCAGGCAAGCTGGGAGGCAGGGAGACATGCAGGCAAGCTGGGAGGCAGGGAGACATGCATGCAAGCTGGGAGGCAGGGAGACGTGCAGGCAAGCTGGGAGGCAGGGAGACGTGCAGGCAAGCTGGGAGGCAGGGAGACGTGCAGGCAAGCTGGGAGGCAGGGAGACGTGCAGGCAAGCTGGGAGGCAGGGAGACATGCAGGCAAGCTGGGAGGCAGGGAGACATGCAGGCAAGCTGGGAGGCAGGGAGACATGCAGGCAAGCTGGGAGGCAGGGAGACATGCAGGCAAGCTGGGAGGCAGGGAGACATGCAGGCAAGCTGGGAGGCAGGGAGACATGCAGGCAAGCTGGGAGGCAGGGAGACATGCAGGCAAGCTGGGAGGCAGGGAGACGTGCAGGCAAGCTGGGAGGCAGGGAGACGTGCAGGCAAGCTGGGAGGCAGGGAGACGTGCAGGCAAGCTGGGAGGCAGGGAGACGTGCAGGCAAGCTGGGAGGCAGGGAGACGTGCAGGCAAGCTGGGAGGCAGGGAGACGTGCAGGCAAGCTGGGAGGCAGGGAGACGTGCAGGCAAGCTGGGAGGCAGGGAGACATGCAGGCAAGCTGGGAGGCAGGGAGACATGCAGGCAAGCTGGGAGGCAGGGAGACATGCAGGCAAGCTGGGAGGCAGGGAGACATGCAGGCAAGCTGGGAGGCAGGGAGACATACAGGCAAGCTGGGAGGCAGGGAGGAGGAATGTGTATATTGTCACTCAGGTCATCACCAGGGCGGTTATGGAAGCTGTGAAATGAACCAACCAGGGATAGAGAGAGACACTAGTTTCATATTCTCATTAAGCGAGCAGGGCTGAGAACAACATAATGGCCGACTATATTGTCTCCCTGCCTGCTTCCTTGCTTCATGATTAATGATTATATGAGCTCGGTTGCTGCATGTGGAAATGGCAGTAACAGATAATGGATTTTGCTCTGTTTGTGAGAGATAGCGTGTTGCAGATGTTAATGAGGGAGAATAGACATCTGTCAGGAGGGTTGGGCTGAACCGGGTCTGTATGGTTCATACTCAGGAAACCCAATGGGCCTGATGTTGAACACTAGAGATGGAGGATTGAAATAATTTCACTATTAGAATAGTATCATGAATGTTTGTCAGATATTCATTATTATTATATATATATATTTTTTAAAGTTTTTAACCTGAGTACTGCTGCGCGAGGGAGAGAGGCTGGTGCTCTATAGCTGCAGCTGCAGAGGGGGCGGTGTTTGTGAAATGGGAGTGAGCAGACGGACTGAAAGAAAGAGACGTCAAGGCGCCAACTAAGTTACAGCCAAGACTAGCTAACTTGTAGCAGCCACAATGATATTTATCATCCCATATAACAGTGCCGGTCTTGACTGGAGTAGCCTAGAGAAGCTAGCTAGCTGGGCTAATTGAGGCCACATGCTGTGCTTTCTCTCCAACCCCATTCAGATCAAACAACAGCCTACATATCTGTTGGTTGCTCCTTGTAGCCTACTACTTCCCATTTTGCTAAATTTTAATTCTGTCATTTGTATTCCATCTTGCATTGCATTAGTGAACTCACTCCACTTGCTACACATTGAGCCTATATGCCGCTTTGATTGGCCAACATAAACAACAAATCAAATCAAAATGAAATCACATTTTAAACAACAGGTGTAGACTAACAGTGAAATGCTTACTTACGGGCTCTTCCTAACAATGCAGGATAAAAAAATAAATATAATATTTAATAAATACACAATGACCAATTATAGCTTGGCTATATACATGGGGTACCAGTACCGAGTCTGTGCAGGTGTATGAGGAAATTGAGGTAAATATGTACATATAGGTAGGGTTAAAGTGACTATGCAACAGGATAGATAACAGACAGTAGCAGCAGGGACTGTGATGAGTGTGTAAGTGTTTGTGTGGCGACAATGTGCCTGTGTATGTATACGTGTTGTGTGAGTAAGTGTGTGTGTTCATGTGTATGTTTTGGAGTGTCAGTGTGAATGTGTGGGTAGAGTCCAGTGTGTGTGTACAGAGTCAAAAAGAGTTAGTGCAAAGAGGGTCAATGTAGATAGTCTGGGTAACTATTTAGCACTCTAATGGCTTGGGGGTAGAAGCTGTTCAGGAATGTTTTGGTCCCAGACTTAGCACTCCACTACCGTTTGCCGTGCGGTAGCAGAGGGAACAGAACTGGGGTGGCTGGGTCTTTGACAATTTCTTGGGCCTTCCTCTGACACCACCTGGTATAGAGGTCCTGGGTGGCAGGGAGTTCGACCCTAGTGATGTACTGGGCCGTTAGCACTACCCTATGTAGTGCTTTGCGGTCGTATGCCAAGCAGTTGCCATAGCAAGAGGTGATGCAGCTTGTCGAGATGCTCTCAATGGTACAGCTGTAGAACGTTTTGAGGATCTGATGGCCCATGCCAACTCTTTTCAGCGTCCTGAGGGAAGAGGCGTTGTCTTGCCTTCTTCATGACAGTGTTGGTGTGGGTCCTTAGAGATGTTGACACAAAGGAACTTCAAGCTCTCGACCCACTCCACTACAGCCCCGTTGATGTGAATGGGAGTGTTCGGCCTTCAGTTTTCTGTAGTCCACAATAAGCTCCTTTGTCTTACCCGCATTGAGGGAGAGGTTGTTGTCCTGGCACCACACTGCCAGGTCTCTGACCTCCTAAATATAGGCTGTCTCATTGTCATTGGTGATCAGGCCAGCAGTTGTGTCATCGACAAATTTAATGATGGTGTTGGAGTCGTGTGTGGCCACACAGTCGTGTGAACAGAAGGGAACTAAGCACGCACCCCTGAGGGTCCCCGTGTTGAGGGTCAGCATGGCGGATGTGTTGTTGCCTACCCTCATGCTTTCTCTGAATAAGCGTTGTTGTACAATTTGACACTTCATTTCAAACAGTCAGCAATAATCTAATTCAGGGATTGTGAAGTTATACTTAGGCTAAATGTAAGCCTTCCACAACCATAAGACCCAATAATAATTTAATTATTTTATCAAAATAGTTTAACCTGCTTTTTTTTGTTGCAATAATCAATGATCTGGCTTTCAAGTCCGTCTATGAAAAGGCAATTTTTTTGTTACAAGTTTAACCGTGACTAATGCACATTCACTAATAACGACTAACTTCTTGTAGCAGGCTTTAGGCTATAGATAATTAACACAGGTCTCATCAACAATCTCTCAAGTCCACGTGTTAGTGAATTGTTAGTGAATTGTTATGAGCACACCCTTCTGTCTCCAACTGTTTAAACAGCATGTTAGGCTGTCCACTTTATTCAGATGTTGAAATCAAGTGGTCTACCTTAATTCTCAGAATGAGATTGAGTTGACAGTGCTATATATAATTGTGTTTTATGCTTATTGCACATATATAAAACACAGACTAGACAGCTAGTATAACAGTCTGGCTAAAATGCTGCTTGCTAGCTGGACCCCGACAAACTGAGCATACATTTTCAAAATGTACCAAGGAAGTGAAGCTACAGTATTAGCATTTAAACCCACAATATTTGTTGTATCGCTGGAAGCTGACTGAGGCCTATTTATTTGAACTTTTCCCTATTCTCATATTGAAAGGTGTTATTTATTTGTCATGTTTGAGATTATTACTAACATCACTAAGTTAGTAATATGCCCTAGCCTTATTTTATATGATATAACCTAACCTATTTTTACACAATGTAGAACTTGTAAAGCAAAGGTCTGATTTGTGAAACTAGGCTAAACACAGAATTAAACCTAGCCTTTCCACTATTGTTTCAATGCTTCTTTCATGAAGCTTGTTACGTCATACATTCCAACCATTTTGAAATATCAAAGCTCCTTACTCTTTCTTTTAACATGTAGCGTCATCTCTTACATACCTTAGTCTAAATTCATTATAGTTAAGTGTTTTGGCCTGTACATAATGTTGCTAAATGAAAAACACATTTAGTCCTGTCCTGCATCTAAAGAATGAACTTCCTTCAGTACAGGTTGATCCATCCCAGAGTTCCTCAGTCTCCACTCTGACTTGTAGGATTGTGCTAGTGATGCTATGAGACAGTCCCAAAGCCTTCCTCCCCAAGTGTCTGATTTACAGTAGTGTCTGTGGAGATCTGTCCAGAGCAGGGAGAGCAGAGAGGGGCTGACACCCCAGTGCCAGGCCATACACTAGAAAACCAGGCATGGACTCTGTCCGCTATCGGGAGGGATGGTCACTGTAGGGATGTTGTCTCAATGCAGAGGAGTGAAGAGGATGTTTTACTATGACCGACCCCTCTCGCAAGGCTTTTGCCTTTGTTTATATGTGTGTGTGTGTGTGTGTGTGTTGAAGACTGTTGTTCTACAGTGTGGTCTATATGAAAGGATGTTTTCGTTGCTTTGAGTGGGTTGGCACAGTAGCATAGCATGTGCTTGTATGTTTGTGTCCTCTGTTCTGTCGTCGTTGCTACGTACCTGTAGGCCTATATGTTATGTGGTGAGTTTGTGTTTGTGCTTTCTGTTGTCGCTGTATGCCAATGTGGCTAGTGTACATGTGTGTGCCAGTGCAGTGTGTGTGAGGTGCGGTGCAGTACAGTGTGAGGGATCATCCTCGTGCAGGGTAATGAAGACAGCAGGAGTACATGGTGCTCTGGGGAGGTTTCATGCAGACAGAGGAACCACAGTGTGTGTGTTCTGCCCTCCCAGGGTCTTCTCATGTAATATTAACGCTCAGCCTTCTCCCTGTCAGCACCCGCACCGCTGCAGAGGCACTTACCTTCCACAACAGTGCCTCTGCTGTGTGTGTGTGTGTGTGTGTGTGGTGTGTGTGATGTGTGTGTGTGTGTGCGCGTAATTGTTTCTAGATGTGTTCTTGAATGTGTGTGTTTAAATGGTAGTTATACAGTATAATATAAGGGTGTATGTACGTGATTGTGTGGGACCGTGTGTGTGTGTGAGTATAATCCACAACATATGCGTGTGTGTGTCTGTGTGCATGCATATGTGCCTACATGTTTCTCTGCCATGTGAATAGCATGCTTGTCTGAGTGGGGGGTTGGGACTGAGCTAATAGTATTATCAGGCTGGCTGTAGGAGCCTGCAGGGGGGAGTAGCCTGTGTCTGTAAGACCACCCCAGCACAATGATTGTTAAGGTGTCAGCATGCTTCAGCAAGGCTGGCTTCTAGCTGAACTCGGCTAGCTGAACAGAACGAGTGTGCTCACATACTCCCTTAAAAGACCTTCGGTTGAAAAACAAGAAAAAAACGCAATAGTACTGTTTGTCCATTTTGAGATGCCGTAGCCAGTATACACTTCCTGAAAATAGTATTAAACTAAGATAACTCATGACATCTGTCATTAATTTAGACGTTTTTGCAGAGGAGATAGATCTTAGTCACACAGTCTAACTAAGATGTTTGGTGCAGTATTTCTCCAGTAATTTTACATCTAACTAAGATGTTTGTTGCAGTATTTCTCCAGTAATTTTACATCTAACTAAGATGTTTGGTGCAGTATTTCTCCAGTAATTTTACATCTAACTAAGATGTTTGTTGCAGTATTTCTCCAGTAATTTTACATCTAACTAAGATGTTTGGTGCAGTATTTCTCCAGTAATTTTACATCTAACTAAGATGCTTGGTGCAGTATTTCTCCAGTAATTTGACATCTAACTAAGATGTTTGGTGCAGTATTTCTCCAGTAATTTTACATCTAACTAAGATGCTTGGTGCAGTATTTCTCCAGTAATTTGACATCTAACTAAGATGCTTGGTGCAGTATTTCTCCAGTATTTTTTTTGGTATGTAAACAAGTTGTCTCTTAATTGAAGAGTCTACTGTTGACCAATCATTGACGAAGGGGCATAGATTTCAGCCACCGACTTCAGCTTGCCTCAAGAAAAAATGTAATGTGCATAAACAGCCGAAAAACCCTTGCCGAAGACTTCCGGCGCCGACAGAGATGGCCGCCTCGCTTCGCGTTCCTAGGAAACTATGCAGTGTTTTTTGTTTTTTTACGTGTTATTTCTTACATTAGTACACCAGGTCATCTTAGGTTTCATTACATACAGTCGAGAAGAACTACTGAATATAAGATCAGCGTCAACTCACCATCAGTACGACCAATAATATGTTTTTCGCGACGCGGATCCTGTGTTCTGCCTTTCACCCAGGACAACGGAATGAATCCCATGCAGCGACCCAAAAAAACGACTCCGAAAAAGAGGGAAACGAGGCGGTCTTCTGGTCAGACTCCGGAGACGGGCACATCGTGCACCACTCCCTAGCATTCTTCTTGCCAATGTCCAGTCTCTTGACAACAAGGTTGATGAAATCCGAGCAAGGGTAGCATTCCAGAGGGACATCAGAGACTGTAACGTTCTTTGCTTCACGGAAACATGGCTCACTGGAGAGACGCTATCGGAGGCGGTGCTGCCAGCGGGTTTCTCCACGCATCGCGCCGACAGAAACAAACATCTTTCTGGTAAGAAGAGGGGCGGGGACTCCGGAGACGGGCACATCGTGCACCACTCCCTAGCATTCTTCTTGCCAATGTCCAGTCTCTTGACAACAAGGTTGATGAAATCCGAGCAAGGGTAGCATTCCAGAGGGACATCAGAGACTGTAACGTTCTTTGCTTCACGGAAACATGGCTCACTGGAGAGACGCTATCGGAGGCGGTGCTGCCAGCGGGTTTCTCCACGCATCGCGCCGACAGAAACAAACATCTTTCTGGTAAGAAGAGGGGCGGGGGCGTATGCCTTATGGCTAACGAGACATGGTGTGATGAAAGAAACATACAGGAACTCAAATCCTTCTGTTCACCTGATTTAGAATTCCTCACAATCAAATGTAGACCGCATTATCTACCAAGAGAATTCTCTTTGATTATAATCACAGCCGTATATATCCCCCCCCAAGCAGACACATCGATGGCTCTGAACGAACTTTATTTGACTCTTTGCAAACTGGAATCCATTTATCCGGAGGCTGCATTCATTGTAGCTGGGGATTTTAACAAAGCTAATCTGAAAACAAGACTCCCTAAATTTTATCAGCATATCGATTGCGCAACCAGGGGTAGAAAAACCTTGGATCATTGTTACTCTAACTTCCGCGACGCATATAAGGCCCTGCCCCGCCCTCCTTTCGGAAAAGCTGACCACGACTCCATTTTGTTGATCCCTGCCTACAGACAGAAACTAAAACAAGAGGCTCCCACGCTGAGGTCTGTCCAACGCTGGTCCGACCAAGCTGACTCCACACTCCAAGACTGCTTCCATCACGTGGACTGGGACATGTTTCGTATTGCGTCAGATAACAATATTGACGAATACGCTGATTCGGTGTGCGAGTTCATTAGAACGTGCGTTGAAGATGTCGTTCCCATAGCAACGATTAAAACATTCCCTAACCAGAAACCGTGGATTGATGGCAGCATTCGCGTGAAACTGAAAGCGCGAACCACTGCTTTTAATCAGGGCAAGGTGACTGGTAACATGACCGAATACAAACAGTGCAGCTATTCCCTCCGCAAGGCTATCAAACAAGCTAAGCGTCAGTACAGAGACAAAGTAGAATCTCAATTCAACGGCTCAGACACAAGAGGCATGTGGCAGGGTCTACAGTCAATCACGGACTACAAGAAGAAATCCAGCCCAGTCACGGACCAGGATGTCCTGCTCCCAGGCAGACTAAATAACTTTTTTGCCCGCTTTGAGGACAATACAGTGCCACTGACACGGCCTGCAACGAAAACATGCGGACTCTCCTTCACTGCAGCCGAGGTGAGTAGGACATTTAAACGTGTTAACCCTCGCAAGGCTGCAGGCCCAGACGGCATCCCCAGCCGCGCCCTCAGAGCATGCGCAGACCAGCTGGCCGGTGTGTTTACAGACATATTCGATAAATCCCTATACAAGTCTGCTGTTCCCACATGCTTCAAGAGGGCCACCATTGTTCCTGTTCCCAAGAAAGCTAAGGTAACTGAGCTAAACGACTGCCGCCCCGTAGCACTCACTTCCGTCATCATGAAGTGCTTTGAGAGACTAGTCAAGGACCATATCACCTCCACCCTACCCGACACCCTAGACCCACTCCAATTTGCTTACCGCCCAAATAGGTCCACAGACGATGCAATCTCAACCACACTGCACACTGCCCTAACCCATCTGGACAAGAGGAATACCTATGTGAGAATGCTGTTCATCGACTACAGCTCGGCATTCAACACCAAACACCATAGTACCCTCCAAGCTCGTCATCAAGCTCGAGACCCTGGGTCTCGACCCCGCCCTGTGCAACTGGGTACTGGACTTGCTCACGGGCCGCCCCCAGGTGGTGAGGGTAGGCAACAACATCTCCACCCCGCTGATCCTCAACACTGGGGCCCCACAAGGGTGCGTTCTGAGCCCTCTCCTGTACTCCCTGTTCACCCACGACTGCGTGGCCACGCACGCCTCCAACTCAATCATCAAGTTTGCGGACGACACAACAGTGGTAGGCTTGATTACCAACAACGACGAGACGGCCTACAGGGAGGAGGTGAGGGCCCTCGGAGTGTGGTGTCAGGAAAATAACCTCACACTCAACGTCAACAAAACTAAGGAGATGATTGTGGACTTCAGGAAACAGCAGAGGGAACACCCCCCTATCCACATCGATGGAACAGTAGTGGAGAGGGTAGCAAGTTTTAAGTTCCTCGGCATACACATCACAGACAAACTGAATTGGTCCACTCACACAGACAGCATCGTGAAGAAGGCGCAGCAGCGCCTCTTCAACCTCAGGAGGCTGAAGAAATTCGGCTTGTCACCAAAAGCACTCACAAACTTCTACAGATGCACAATCGAGAGCATCCTGGTGGGCTGTATCACCGCCTGGTACGGCAACTGCTCCGCCCACAGCCGTAAGGCTCTCCAGAGGGTAGTGAGGTCTGCACAACGCATCACCGGGGGAAAACTACCTGCCCTCCAGGACACCTACACCACCCGATGTTACAGGAAGGCCATAAAGATCATCAAGGACATCAACCACCCGAGCCACTGCCTGTTCACCCCGCTATCATCCAGAAGGTGAGGTCAGTACAGGTGCATCAAAGCTGGGACCGAGAGACTGAAAAACAGCTTCTATCTCAAGGCCATCAGACTGTTAAACAGCCACCACTAACATTGAGTGGCTGCTGCCAACACATTGACACTGACACTGACTCAACCCCAGCCACTTTAATAATGGGAATTGATGGGAAATTATGTAAATATATCACTAGCCACTTTAAACAATGCTACCTTATATAATGTTACTTACCCTACATTATTCATCTCATATGCATACGTATATACTGTACTCTATATCATCGACTGCATCCTTATGTAATACATGTATCACTAGCCACTTTAACTATGCCACTTTGTTTACATACTCACCTCATGTATATACTGTACTCGATACCATCTACTGTATCCTGCCTATGCTGCTCTGTACCATCATTCATTCATATATCCTTACGTACATATTCTTTATCCCCTTACACTGTGTATAAGACAGTAGTTTTGGAATTGTTAGTTAGATTACTTGTTGGTTATTACTGCATTGTCGGAACTAGAAGCACAAGCATTTCGCTACACTCGCATTAACATCTGCTAACCATGTGTATGTGACAAATAAAATGTGATTTGATTTGAAAAACAAACATAAACATCACAAAATGTTGTCGTAATATATGCACAAACTGTTCCGAACTGTTTCGGATGGGAAGCATGCGGACGCCTTTAGACATGGGTTTGGGACCAGAGGACAAGGTGAAGGAGGGGTTTGGGACCAGAGGACAAGGTGAAGGAGGGGTTTGGGACCAGAGGACAAGGTGGGGGAGGGGTATGGAACTAGAGGACAAGGTGAGGGAGGGGTATGGGACCAAAGGACAGGGTGAGGGAGCGGTATGGGACCCGAGGACAGGGTGAGGGAGGGGTATGGGACCAGAGGACAGGGTGAGCGAGGGGTATGGGACCCAAGGACAGGGTGAGGGAGGGTTATGGAACCAGAGGACAGGGTGAGGGAGGGGTATGGGACCAGAGAACAAGGTGAGGGAGGGGGATAGGACTAGAGGACAAGGTGAGGGAGGGGTATGGGACCAGAGGACAAGGTGAGGGAGGGGTATGGGACCAGAGGACAGGGGAGGGGTATGGGACCAAAGGACAGGGTGAGGGAGGGGTATGGGACCAGAGAACAAGGTGAGGGAGGGGGATAGGACTAGAGGACAAGGTGAGGGAGGGGTATGGGACCAGAGAACAAGGTGAGGGAGGGGGATAGGACTAGAGGACAAGGTGAGGGAGGGGTATGGGACCAGAGGACAAGGTGAGGGAGGGGTATGGGACCAGAGGACAGGGGAGGGGTATGGGACCAGAGGACAAGGTGAGGGAGGGGTATGGGACCAGAGGACAGGGTGAGGGAGGGGTATGGGACCAAAGGACAGGGTGAGGGAGGGGTATGGGACCAGAGAACAAGGTGAGGGAGGGGTATGGGACCAGAGGACAGGGTGGGGAGGGGTATGGGACTAGAGGACAGGGTGAGGGAGGGGTATGGGTGGGGAGGGGGGTGCAGGGAGGGGATGGAGGGTAGGTAGGGAGGGGATGGAGGGTGGGTAGGTAGGTAGGTAGGGAGGGGATGGAGGGTACGAAGGGGATGGAGGGTAGGTAGGGAAGGGATGGAGGGTAGGGAGGATATAGAGGGTAGGTAGGGAGGGGATGGATGGTAGGGAGGGTAGGTAGGTAGGTGATGGAGGGTAGTTAGGGGATGGAGGGTAGTAAGGTGATGGAGTGATAGGGAGGGGATAGGAAGGAGGCTAGAGGGGATGGAGGGATAGGGAGGGGATGGAGGGATAGGGAGGGGATGGAGGGTAGGGAGGGGGTGGAGGGGAAAGCCTCAAATCAAATGTCCTGAGGGGGTTACAGGTAGAAGTCAGGGTTGCCTGATCACACACTAGTTTCTGAAATTGCATGGTGTTTTTATAGCTACCTACCTGGTGAAAAACAAGCTCATCAGGAGATGAAACCATTATTGTAAAGCACCTTCCTCTTTATTCCTATTCTCCTCTCCTCCTCCCTCCCTCTCTCCCTAGTACATTTTTCTAAATATTCCTCCCCAGTTTTGGTTTCTTCCTAACATGCTGGGGGCTGTTAGCAGAAAGCTTCCTCCGTGTGTGTGTGTGTGTGTGTGCGTGTGTGCAGGGCAGCAGGCGTGATCTGAATGTGCTGATACTACACTGTTGTCTACTGTGAAACATCTAACAAAATGGTGCAAGTGAGATCAATTACAATATAAAATGGGGGTTTAGAGTAGGCCTATAGACTACAGCAGAGTCAGTGTAGAGCGGGTTGGGTTCATATCTCCATGCCTGCCTGCCACGCAGCATAGTCTTCCTATCTAATCCTCTTCACTCACACTCTGATTAAAAAATCCCAAAGCTGTTTTCTTAATTAAGTGTTTTTTATAATCCTTTGTGTGTGTGCATGCGTGTGTGCGTGCGTGTGTGTGTGGGCATGCGAATGTTGTGTGTGTGTGAATGCTTTTTCTTGTGTGTATGCGTGCGTGTGTATGTGTGTGCGTGTTTTGTCAATATGTTAGTGTGTGTGTGAGCTCATATGTCGACTGCATGCAGAACAAAGCATAAATCCGTTGTGCAGGTTCCTGCACTCTGCTGATATTTTCCATCACCAAGCTGTGTGTGTGTGTGAGTGTTGGAGAGGGGGAAGATTACACGGCCATTCATAAGGAGGGGGATTTTCTCACGGAGCCCAGGCAGCACAGGGCCTGCAGCACCACTGTCACTGTAATCCCCTCAGGATAGGTTCCACTGTGTTACACGCACACACACACACACAACACACATTCTACACACTCCATCCGCTGCCGGAGGTTCATTCATCTCAGTCCATCTACAAACACGTAGCCTTTTAGCTATACAGTTGTAATGTTGTACCCTGAAAGGGGGAATATGAGAACTGATTCACACTGACACGTAGCATCAGTGACTGTTCAGTCAGTTCTAATGACCAATGACATAAAATCATCAACTCTTTACTAGAGGTCGACCGATTATGATTTTTCAACACCGATACCGATTATTGGAAGACTAAAAAAGCCGATACCGATTAATCGTCCAATTTTTATTTATTCTATTTGTTATAATGACAATTACAACAATTTTTTTTAACCTTTATTTAACCAGGCAAGTCAGTTAAGAACAAATTCTTATTTTCAATGACGGCCTAGGAACAGTGGGTTAACTGCCTGTTCAGGAGCAGAGCGACAGATTTGTACCTTGTCAGCTCGGGGATTTGAACTTGCAACCTTTCGGTTACTAGTCCAACACTAACCACTAGGCTACACTGCCGCCCCTGAATGAACACTTATTTTAACTTAATATAAGACATCAATAAAATCAATTTAGCCTCAAGTAAATAATGAAACATGTTCAATTTGGTTTAAATAATGCAAAAACAAAGTGTTGGAGAAGAAAGTAAAAGTGCAATATGTGCTATGTAAGAAAGCTAATGTTTCAGTTCCTTGCTCAGAACATGAGAACATATGAAAGTGTGTGTGTGTGTGTGTGAATAATGTATGTTTATGGTGTATACCAGGGGTACTCAACTCTTACCCTACGAAGTCCGGAGCCTGATGGTTTTCTGTTCTACCTGATAATGAATTGCACACACTTGGTGTCCCAGGTCTACATCAGTCCCTGTTTAGAAGGGAACAATGAAAAAAATGCAGTGGAACTGGCTTCGACATCCAGAGTTGAGTTTGAGGGCTGTATATGAAGGGACCTGATCTGAGCCATAATGGAGACTAGGCATCTACCACCCCACTATCAGATTAGAGGAGAAATGGAGCCTATGTTTTTTGTCCACCCTTTGGTTCTGAAATCACCATAACCCACTAATTAACTTGTCATTTATGCAGATTAAGTGTTTGAGCTAGTAATCTATCAATATTCATTGTTTACAAATTAGCAATGACATTGCTAATGAATATATAGCACAACTTTGGATTTCACCCCATCTCAAATTTGAATGTTTTGGACCATTTGAAAGTTTTTAGTTTGCTTCTTTTCTCCTCCCGCTTTGGCATGCAGTGCGCCTCACAAAAGTGATTCCTCGTTATGAAATTGTCAACTTTATTCTGTATATAAAATACACTGACTGTTTAAAGCAAAACTACCAAAAATATTGCTGATGGTGAACCTGAACAATCGAAATAAAATCAATTGTCAGCCGGTATAGCCAGATGAGTGTTGTTTCCAGTAGCTTACTTTTATTCAACAGCGCATAGGTAGCAAATTACATAGGTTGTCACTCAACTAATAAAGCCTAATATCACGCAAGACATTTTAGCATTTGAATACTGAAGGTGCCGGGCAGATGTGCAAGAACAGGAACATGCCGCCTAACTTGCAGTGCGCAGTTTGACTAGGCTACTGACATTCCCTAGGGTTGTTTGGAATGCAAAATGACTTGTAGATTAATAACTGTCACCACAGTTGCATGCTTAGTTCCACACTGAAGGAGACGACGCATCAGTTGTCACAAAATATTAGGTGTTTTTGCAAGGTAGAAAGGAAGTAATATGAGCAAAAAATTTAAGTGAATCGGTGATTCGTAATGTTTGAATTGATTTTCTGACTGATGCGTGTTATGTGGATCGGTTTGGGCTACACCGACCAATGATGTCCTATCTTAAACATTTGAATCAAGGACGATGTGTATCGATGAATCGTTACACCCCTAATTAGTATAGATTTTCTCAGGGTACCCTACGTGGGGCCCCGACCCCAAGTGGGGCCCCGGCCCCAAG
Organism: Oncorhynchus mykiss; assembly: GCF_013265735.2. Taxonomy (NCBI): domain Eukaryota; kingdom Metazoa; phylum Chordata; class Actinopteri; order Salmoniformes; family Salmonidae; genus Oncorhynchus; species Oncorhynchus mykiss. The sequence continues at coordinate 76,658,729 of NC_048570.1, read as the reverse complement.
TTTGGGAACCACCATAGTAATCTCTCGCTCTGCTTGCTTCCTCTCTCTCTCTCTGCCTCATCTGCTTCCTCCTGCATGCATTTCAGGCTGCCTCAGCCTCTCCTCTGAGTACCACATCACTGTCTGTCTAAGTAGCCTACTCTCTGTACAGCAAAGTTAATATGAGAACTTAGTAGCCTATTTAGGTAGGCTCCTTTTAACGTTCACTTCTTACTTCATCCTTCTAGCTGGGTAAGTAACACTATCCAGAGCCCTTCAACGTTACTGCAATAGAAGTCTCTGCTGGCATCTAGCCGCCTGACTGACTGAGCGACTATTTATCAGTCGGGCACTCATTCTCCCAGAGTCTGTTTTTGCATCTCGCAAACACACTGTCAGCAGTGTCTCTCGTTGCCCATTTGAGCCGACTCTGAGCTGGGGTAGTTTGTTTCACGTCTCACGCCGTCAGGCCTGTGCCGAGAGAGGGCGGAGTTAGCCGTTTGAGAAAGTGGTGAATAATGCTGTTCAAAAGGCAAACCAGGGAGGAAAATCAGGAGGATGCAGGGGAACATAACAAACAAACCACTGTTCATGATTCCACTCGTTCGCAAAGAGGCAGGCGCGATTAGAACTCAGTCAGATCAAGAATATAATCATTGTGATCTTTGAGGTGATGGCAGCAGATGAATGGCACAACAATGGGCCTCAAGATGATCCTGCAGGTGAAGAAGCTGGATGTGGAGGTCCTGGGGTGGTGGGGTTACACGTGGTCTGCGGTTGTGAGGCTGGTTGGATGTACCGCCAACTTCTCTAAAACAATGTTGAAGGCGACTTATGGTAGAGAAATTAACATTAAATTCTCTGACAATAGCTCTCGTGGACATTCCTACTAGATGGCATTGTGTTGTGTGACAAAACTGCACATTTTAGAGTGGCCTTTTATTGTCACCAGCACAAGGTGCACCTGTATAATGATCGTGCCTTTTAATCAGCTTCTTGATATGCCACACCTGTCAGGTGGATGGATTATCTTGGCAAAGAGAAATGCTCACTAACAGGGATGTAAACATTTGAGAGAAATAAGCTTTTTGTGCGTATGGAACCTTTTCTGTGATCTTTTATTTCAGCTCAATGATACATGGGACCAACACTTTACATGTCGAGGACCTCTGTGTCTTGTTATGTAGGTACTGCCCTGGCTACAGTGAACTTGGGGGTAACACTGGCACCTTGTGTAGGCTGGTCTGTCCCAAGTTCTCATTCCTCATGGGGGACCCTGGAACACGTCAGTGTGCCCTCGGCCTACAAAATACTGTCACACTGTTCTCCCTCCAAACACACAGAATGGTGGGTGGTGTGCCAACTAGGACAGGGCAGTGCTGGGGGGCTGAGCATGGAGAGGAGAATGCTGGGTTATTAGGCATCAGGCAGGATGAGGATCTGCTCATGGGAGCCAAACGGGGCCACTGCCAGAACTAGAAGTACAGCTCTCTCTGGGAATCACTGTAACACTCCATCAGACTATCTAGCCTGTCTGCTGGAGTGAAGGCCAAACTCACCTACCATAGAGGGGACAGCTGGACGTGAAAGGAGAAGGACATGTAGAGAGAAAGAAGATGAGAGATGGCACCGCTGTAGTTAAGTATTGGGTGCCTGATTGGTGCTTGTGTGGTTTCAGTAATAGTGCTATTGGTCTGTTATTTACTCTATGTGCATGTGTTGGTGCGTCCCTGTGTATGTATCAACTGTAATACCTATGAAACGTCTGTAGTGGTGGTATTAGTAGTAAACTGTGGGTGGGAATGTATAAAGCCAGTCTGTGGTCTTGGTTGGGTTCTGAGGCTGTAAAGCCTGTGTGATGTTGGATGTGCTCCATCATGCTCTCTGTTTTTCCCTCTAAGGGCTTGCTAAACCTCCGTTACACATTCCAACAACAATGACGCACATCACAGCTGCCAACCCGTAGGATGCTTCCTCCTAGGGCTGGGCGGAATACCGTATTTTATGATATACCGGTATTGATGCAGGGACCGGTTTGGGTTTTTACTTTACCTTTTTACCGCTATTTGAATAGTTGGTTTGTTAAATGTGATACGCCATGTGTAATGTCAATTTTTATAGTTTACTTTGCTACTTGAGTCATCTCTCTCCGCTCTTTCTCTCTGTGGCACTTTCCACACAGACCTAGCCACGCCCCCTGTCACTCAAGGAGCGCATTTGATGTTCCTCAACTACGAGACACTTGCGTTCCTTCGGCATGGTCAATGCAGCACATGCAACAATGTTGATGACAACAATGATGTTTCACTTTGCTTCTTAATATAAATCCACCAGCGATCTATAATGACACTATTAGTTTGTGTTTCTTACATAAGCAAACAGCTAGTTTGTCTTTTCTTAGCAAGTTGCCCTAAATCTTGTGAGATGCTAATTGTTAGACATTAATGCTAATAGCTAGCTAGCTAATAAACGTACTGAGTAAGCGCAAACGTAGCTAGCTAATACAGCCTAATAATACCAGTGATGGTGTAGAGCTAAATCAGCATGTTTTTTGTGCAACAGTGTCTTCTAAATCAAATCAAATCAAATTTTATTTGTCACATACACATGGTTAGCAGATGTTAATGTGAGTGTAGCGAATTGCTTGTGCTTCTAGTTCCGACAATGCAGTAATAACCAACGAGTAATCTAACCTAACAATTTCACAACAACTACATTATACACACAAGTGTAAAGGAATGAAGAATATGTACATAAAAATATATGAATGAGTGATGGTACAGAACGGCATAGGCAAGATGCAGTAGATGGTATCGAGTACAGTATATACATATGAGATGAACAGCATTCTCACATAGGTATTCCTCTTGTCCAGATGGGTTAGGGCAGTGTGCAGTGTGGTTGTGATTGTGTCGTCTGTGGACCTATTGGGGCGGTAAGCAAATTGTAGTGGGTCTAGGGTGTCAGGTAGGGTGGAGGTGATATGGTCCTTGACTAGTCTCTCAAAGCACTTCATGATGACGGAAGTGAGTGCTACGGGGCGGTAGTCGTTTAGCTCAGTTACCTTAGCTTTCTTGGGAACAGGAACAATGGTGGCCCTCTTGAAGCATGTGGGGACAGCAGACTGGGATAAGGATTGATTGAATATGTCCGTAAACACACCAGGAGGCTGGTCTGCGCATGCTCTGAGGACGCGGCTGGGGATACCGTCTGAGCCTGCAGCCTTGTGAGGGTTAACACGTTTAAATGTTTTACTCACGTTGGCCGCAGTGAAGGAGAGTCCGCAGGTTTTCGTAGTGGGCCGTGTCAGTGGCACTTTATTGTCCTCAAAGCGGGCAAAGAAGTTGTTTAGTCTGTCTGGGAGCAAGACATCCTGGTCCGTGACGGGGCTGGTTTTCTTTTTGTATTCCGTGATTGACTGTAGATCCTGCCACATACCTCTTGTGTCTGAGCCGTTGAATTGCGACTCTACTTTGTCTCTATACTGACGCTTAGCTTGTTGGATTGCCTTGCGGAGGGAATAGCTACACTGTTTGTATACGGTTATGTTTCCGGTCACCTTGCCCTGATTAAAAGCAGTGGTTTGCGCTGTCGCGTGAATGCTGCCATCAATCCACGGTTTCTGGTTTGGGAATGTTTTAATAGTTACTGTGGGTACGACATCGCCGATGCACTTGCTAATAAACTCGCTCACCGAATCAGCGTATTCGTCAATGTTGTTGTTTGACACAATGCTTAACAAATCCCAGTCCACGTGATCGAAGCAATCTTGAAGGGTGGAATCAGATTGGTCGGACCAGCGTTGAACAGACCTGAGCGCGGGAGTTTCCTGTTTTAGTCTCTGTCTATAGGCAAAAAAATTGAGTCGTGATCAGCTTTTCTGAAGGGAGGGCGGGGGAGGACCTTATATCCATTGCGGAAGTTAGAATAACAATGATCCAGGGTTTTACCAGCCCTGGTTGCACAATCGATATGCTGATAGAATTTAGGGAGTGTTGTTTTCAGATTGGCTTTGTAAAAATCCCCAGGTACAATGAATGCAGCCTCAGGATATGTGGTTTCCAGTTTACATAGAGTCAAATGAAGTTCGTTCAGGGCCAACGATGTGTCTCTCCATATGTGGCTGTGATTATAATCAAAGAGAATTCTCCTGGTAGATAATGGGGTCGACATTTGATTGTGAGGAATTCAGTCAGGTGAACCAAAGGACTTGAGTTCCTGTATGTTGTTATGATCACACCACGTCTCGTTAATCATAAGGCATACCCCCTGCCCTTCTTCTTACCAGAAAGATGCTTGTTTCTGTCGGTGCGATGCGTGAAGAATACAGCTGGCTGTACTGACTCCGATAGCGTGTCTCGAGTTAGACATGTTTCCCTGAAGCAAAAAATCGTTAGTCTCTTATGTCTCTCTGGAATGCTACCCTTGCTCGGATTTCATCTACCTTGTTGTCAAGAGACTGGACATTGGTGAGTAGTATGCTGGTGAGCCAAGTGCAATGTGCCCGTCTCTGCAGCATGACCAGAAGACCGCTTCGTCTCCCTCTTTTACGACGTCGTTGTTTTGGTTCGCCGGCTGGGATCCGATCCATTGTCCTGAGTGGTGGGCAAAACAGAGTATCCACTTCGGAAAAGTCATATTCCTCGTCGTAATGATGGTGAGTTTACGTTGCTCTTATTTCCAATAGTTCCTCCCGACCGTATGTAATAAAACTTAAGATTACCGGGGGTACCAATGTAAGAAATAACACGTAAAAAAACAGAATACTGCATAGTTTCCTTGGAACGCGACGCGAGGCGGCCATCTCTTTTGGCGCCGGAAGTCATTAAATCAGAGGGATATGCAATGCAAGAATATGTTAGCTACATGAAGTAGCGTAAGAGAGAACACGCAATGTAGCCAAAGCTTATAGGGTCCCCTAGGAAACACATATCAACACTTTAGTTCCTACTCTGTCACAGTAACTCCTCCCTGGCATTTTAATTTGTTGTCATATCAAACAACACTGTATTCAAAGTTCCCACTATTTTATTCTAACTATAGAATTAGAATAGTCATTATATTCCCATGATTCCAACAGTTTTGCTCTAATTCACAAGTCAAATCGCAATTGCAACATTTGGTTAAAAAGAAGTCCTAGATTATTTGCGGGAATTATCTTAATTGAGCAGTGGTGTAAAGTACTTAAGTAGTACTTAAAAGTATTTTTACTTAAGTAGTTTTGTTTTGGTATCTGTACTTATTTTTTTTATTTTTGACTACTTTTACTTTTACTTCACTACATTCCTAAAGAAAATACTGTACTTTTTACTCTAAACATTTTCGCTGACAGCTAAAAGTACTCGTTTAATTTTGAATGCTTAGCAGGACAGTAAAATGGTCCAATTCACGCACTTGTCAAGAGAACATCCCTGGTCATCTATTGCCTCTGATCTGGAGGACTCACTAAACACAAATGCTTTGTTTGTAAATTATGTGTGGAGTGTGCCCCTTGCTATCCATAAAGAAAAAAGAAAATGGTGGCATCTGGTTTGCTTAATTTAAGCTTTATGAAATTATTCACTTTTACTTTTGATACTTAAGTACATTTTATCAGTAACATTTACTATTGATACTTGAGTACATTTAAAACCAAATACTTTTAGACTTTTACTCAAGTAGTATTTTACTGGGTGACTTTCGCTTTTACTTACATTTTCTATTAACGTATCTTTACTTTTACTCAAGTATGACAATTGTGTACTTTTTCCACCACTGCAATTGAGTGCAGGAAATGCAGAAATGATAAAAGTGCTGAAATATGTTTTGGTTGAAGTTGAATTGAACAGTATAAAACAATCAGAATGGAGAAAGACTCATTGAAATCACATAGAATGTGTGTTGCCACCCTAGGCTCACTCACTACTCATAAAGCAACTTTTATTATTAAAAAACAAAAAATACTGTCATACCGTCCAATTTGTTTTAAATACCGTGAAATAATATTTTGGCCAAATCGTTTCCAGCCCTACTTCCTCCCCCTCTCTCAAATCAACGATTTCACAGTAAAGTAAACTGAAGAAGTGTCACTAATTTCACAGTTTAGTAATCCTGTTGTTTTGCTATAGTCCAGTACGCTCTTGACAGTCACCAGTATGTAATAGCCTCGTTAGGTTAAGATAAAGCAAGTGCGTCTTGCTAAGGATGGGTTAGCTCACAACATCACGAAAACCATGTGCACGCTTCAATGGGGCAGAAGGCCTTGTGTTGTTGTGATTCTGGATGGCCAGATTAGAGGTCGACCGATTTTATGATTTTTCAACGCCGATACCAATTATTGGAAGACCAAAAAAAAGCCGATACCGATTAATCTGCCCAAATTTTTTTTCTTCATTTTATTTATTTGTAATATGACAATTACAACAATACTGAATGAACACTTATTTTAACTTAATATAATACATTAGTAAAATCAATTTAGCCTCAAATAAATAATGAAACGTTCAATTTGGATTTTCATTTTGGCAAAACAAAAATTACCCATTTGAAACTGCCTATTTCTCAGGCCCAGAAACTAGAATATGCATATAATTGTCAGATTAGGATAGAAAACACTCTAAGGTTTCCAAAACTGTCCAAATATTGTCTGTGAGTAAAACAGAACTGATATTGCAGGCGAAAACCGGAGGAAAATCAAACCAGGAAGTGCTGTTTTTCCTGAAAGCTCTCTGTTCCATTGGATGCCTTGCCTCCATTTAAAGGGATATCAACCTGATTCCTTTTCATATGGCTTCCTGAAGGTGTCAACAGTCTTTAGACATAGTTTCAGGCTTTGATTTTGAAAAATGAGCGAGAAAGATAACATTGCGTCAGTGGATAGCTGGGCGTTCGCAGAGTTTTGCTTGCGCAACAGAGTGGGGCAGCCATTGTCTCTCCCTCTCCTATTGAAAAAGCGACAGTCCCGGTTGATATATTATCGATTATATATTTTAAAAACAACCTGAGGATTGAATATAAAAAAAACGTTTGACATGTTTCTGTGGACATTACGGATACTATTTGGAATTTTCGTCTGCAATGTCGTGACTGCTCGAGCCTGTGGATTTCTGAACATAACGCGCCAAACAAATGGAGGTATTTTGGATATAAAAATAATATTTTTGGAATAAAAGGAACATTTATTGTGTAACTGGGAGTTTCGTGAGTGCAAACATCCGAAGATCATCAAAGGTAAGCGATTTAATCTATTGCTTTTCTGACTTTCGTGACCAATCTACTTGGCTGCTAGGTGTTTGTAATATTTTGTCTACTGAGAGAGGTGTTCTTACATAAACGCTTGTTATGCTTTCGCCGAAAAGCTGTATTGAAATCTGACACGCCAGGTGGATTAACAACAAGCTAAGCTTTGTTTTGCTATATTGCACTTGTGATTTCATGAAAATTTAATATTTTTAGTAATTTAATTTGAATTTGGCGGCTGCAATTCAGCGGGTGTTGATGAAAATGATCCCGCTAACGGGATGGGTGCGTCAAGAAGTTAAATAATGCAAAAACAAAGTGATGGAGAAGAAAGTAAAAGTGCCATATGTGCCATGTAAGAAAGCTAACGTTTAAGTTCCTTGCTCAGAACATGAGAACATATGAAAGCTGGTGGTTCCTTTTAACATGAGTCTTCAAAATTCCCAGATAAGAAGTTTTAGGTTGTAGTTATTATAGGAATTATAGGACTATTTCTCTCTATACCATTTGTATTTCATATACCTTTGACTATTGGATGTTCTTATAGGCACTTTAGTATTGCCAGTGTAACAGTATAGCTTCCGTCCCTCTCCTCGCTCCTACCTGGGCTCGAACCAGGAACACATCGACAACAGCCACCCTCGAAGCAACGTTACCCATGCAGATCAAGGGGAACAACCACTCCAAGTCTCAGAGCGAGTGACGTTTGAAACGCTATTAGCGCGCACCCCGCTAACTTTCACACAAGTCATAAACAGCGCAATGCTTGAAGCACAGGGAAGAGCTGCTGTCAAACGCACGAAAGTGCAGTTTGAATGAATGCTTACGAGCCTGCTGGTGCCTACCACCGCTCAGTCAGACTGCTATCAAATCATAGACTTAGTTATGACATAATAACACACAGAAATACGAGTCTTAGGCCATTAATATGGTCGAATCCGGGAAACTATCATCTCGAAAACAAGACGTTTATTCTTTCAGTGAAATACGGAACCGTTCCGTATTTTATCTAACGGGTGGCATCCATAAGTCTAAATATTCCTTTTACATTGCACAACCTTCAATGTTATGTCATAATTACATAAAATTCTGGCAAATTAGGCGGCCCAAACTGTTGCATATACACGGACTCTGTGTGCCATGAACGCAAGAGAAGTGACACAATTTCACCTGGTTAATATTGCCTGCTAACCTGGATTTCTTTTAGCAAAATATGCATGTTTAAAAATATATACTTCTGTGTATTGATTTTAAGAAAGGCATTGATGTTTATGGTTAGGTACACATTGGAGCAACGACAGTCCTTTTTCGCGAATACGCACCGCATCGATTGTATGCAACTAGGGCACGCTAGATAAACTAGTAATATCATCAACCAAATGGAGTTAACTAGTGACTATAATTGATTGATTGATTGTTTTTTATAAGATAAGTTTAATGCTAGCTAGTAACTTACCTTGGCTTACTGCATTCGCGTAACAGGCAGGCAATGTAATCAGGTGGTTAGAGCGTTGGACGAGTTAACTCTAAGGTTGCAAGATTGACTCTCCGAGCTGACAAGGTAAAAATCTCCCCGAGCTGACAAGGCAGTTAACCCACCGTTCCTAGGCCATCATTGAAAATAAGAATGGGTTCTTAATTGACTTGCCTAGTTAAATAAAGATTAAATAAGGGGGGGGAATAATTCAATAAAAAATCGGCCTAATTGGTGTCCAAAAATACCGATTTCCGATTGTTATGTAAACTTGAAGTCGGCCCGAATTAATCGTCCATTCTGATTAATCGGTCGACCTCTAGGCTAGATAGCTAGCAACAATGAAAAGAAACTGCCATGTGGGGAATCGTTGATGACTCGTTTCAGCTAGTTTCATCTTGTTCTTGATACCATGTCTTGTTTGGACTGATTTTATATCGCTGCTAAAATTAGCTAGCTAGCTAGCTAACTCACATCAGTAACAATGTATTTGAGAGACAACACGTGCTCTTTGTGCAAATTTATTTATGTTTTCAATAAACATTGGAAATGAAATGTAGTTACGTGTTGTCAACAATCTAAGCCAACCCTGTCTGTTTTGCCCCATAGTTGCGCACGCGTTGGTTTTGTTGCTAAACAACCAACATGTCTATAGGAGAGAATATAGTATGGACTACTGTTTGATGATAGGAGATGAAACTGCTGGATTTCTCTATTTCAGTCCTGCCTGTGTGTGGGAGAACATTCTGTTGTTTCCATATTTCATGGACTGGTTAATATTAGAGCGGTCTTGTTGCCGTTTCATGTTCTCCTCAGCTGCTCATTGCGTAGCAGAGTAGAGCATTTGCTCCATTGCCACTCATAGGAAGTGATGTCACATCAACCGCCCACGCTGCCAACTATACTCCCTGGGGCGCGTTGCCAGGCAACCCCAAAGTGTCATTGTGGATAGGATTATGGAAGTGTAATATCATCCGGAGGAGTAAAGTGAGAAAGATAGCTTTAGTCCCTACAACAACACAACATGTTCAAGGAGACCATGAAAGCTCTAGTATTGGCAGACAGTGGGAGAAACGTTCAGCCTCCTACAAACCTGTGTGTGTGTGTGTGTGTGTGTGTGTACACATAAATGCATGGTTATTTGTATAGATAACTGTGTGTGCTGTGTGGTTGTGTTTATGTTTCGTGCCTTCTCTCTAGCACCCTCTCTCTCCCTTTGTCTCCATCTAAACCATCACAGCCAATATCAGTCCTGATTTAGTGGGAAATGTCCAGAGGGGATAGTGTATCCTAGACCTAGCATAGTGTGTGTCCTATCCTAGACCTAGCATAGTGTGTCCTATCCTAGACCTAGCATAGTGTGTGTCCTATCCTCGACCTAGCCTGACGTGTGGCCGAGAACCAGTGTGAGACCGAGGCCAGCTTAGTGTGACTGAGACAGGCTAGGCTGTGGTAATGGCTGTAAGCACTAGGCAGGATGAATGCCTGCCTGGCTGGTTGAATGACTGGCTCGAGGACTGACTTGCTGGCTGGTTTTCCTGGTTCCACTATACTGTATTGGAGCATGGGCCCAGAAGGAGTCTTCAATCGCTTAACTAGAGACAGGCTAGCACTGTCACAGCACATACAGTACCCTCTGTAATTATTAGGACAGTGAAGCATTTCTTCTTTGGCTCTATACTCCAGTTTGGATTTGAAATCGAACAATGACAACGAGGATGAAGTGCAGACTGTCAGCTTTCATTTGAGGGTATTTTCATCCATATCAGGTGGAACGTTTAGAAATTACAGCACTTTTTGTACATAGTCCCCCCATTTTAGAGGACCAAAAGTATTGAGACAAATTCACTTATGTGTATTAAAGTGAGAAAGTTAGACGCACGAATATCATACCCCCAAAATAAGAACCTCTCACCATTATAATAACGGGAGGTTAGCATTTTTCTGTAACTTCCCCACTCGTCATTATTCACGATTCATTCAGGATTATCCATAATCATGGTAGCAGCCACATTAATTTAGAAGTATTTAGAAACATATTCTATTCTTAATTACAATTAAAGTGACTCCAAAATGACACAATACCTTATTTACCATTAATTTCTAATGGGCACAAAATAATCAGAAACACAACCAAAACAAACACCAAATGCATCCAACAAGTGTCTAGAGTCACAAGCTTGATGTAGTTATTGCGTGCTATGAATAGGGGACCAAATACTTAACTTTAATACACATATGTTAATTTTTACCAATACTTTAAGTCCCCTAAAATGGGGGGACTATGTACAAAAATGCTGTCATTTCTGGGGCCTCCCGGGTGGTCTGCAGTGCTAGCTGTGCCACCAGAGACTCTGGGTTTGAGCCCAGGCTCTGTTGCAGCCGGCCGCGACCGGGAGGTCCATGGGGCGACGCACAATTGGCCTAGCGTCGTCCGGGTTAGGGAGGGTTTGGCCGGGAGGGATATCCCTGTCTCATCGCGCACTAGTGACTCCTGTGGCGGGGCGTGCGCAGTGCGCGCTAACCAGGTCGCCAGGTGCACAGTGTTTCCTCCGACACATTGGTGTGGCTGGCTTCCGGGTTGGATGCGCACTGTGTTAAGAAGCAGTGCGGCTTGGTTGGGTTGTGTTTCGGAGGACGCATGGCTTTCGACCTTCGTCTCTCCTGAGTCCGTACGGGAGTTGTAGCGATGAGACAAGATAGTAACTACTAACAATTGGATACCACGAAATTGGGGAGAAAAGGGGGTAAACATTTTTTGTTGTTGTAATTTCTAAACTGTTTGCCTGATATGGATGAAAATACCCTTAAATTAAAGCTGACAGTCTGCGCTTTCACCTCATAGTCATTGTTTGATTACAAATCCAAACTGTTGCAGTATAGAACCAAAATTGTAAAAAATTCTTCCCTGTCCCAATAATTACGGAGGGCACTATAGTTAGCTCTGTGTGCGTGTGTATGTGTGAGTACCTCTTTCAGAGTAGTTGGTGTTGTGTGAGAAGGAATCGACTTACTGCGTGTCTGCTCGTGTGAGCGTTGCCGTGTTTTGGAGCGAATAAGATAGAGCTAGAGAGCTTCTGTTCCTGTTGCTGTGTGAGGGAGTACAGGGAGGGGAGAGGGGTGGAGGAAGACAAGGTGAGAGATAATGTGTATGACAGAGGGAATGAGGGAGGACTGATCAGGAGCACACACAGAGAGAAAACCTCAGGCTATGTATGGTATTTAGAGCACTTTACACCAAACAGATTCCTCTGTCTCCTCTATCTCCCTCTTCAGATACAAGAGAACAGACATACAGTACAGACATGGCCCTCGCTTCATATTCATTGCCAAACCCACTGGCTCCAGGTCATCTAGCTCTTTGCTAGGTAAAGCCCCGCCTTATCTCAGCTCACCATAGCAGCACCCACCCATTGCACGCGCTCCAGCAGGTATATTTCACTGGTCACCCCCAAAGCCAATTCCTCCTTTGGCTGCCTTTTCTGCTGCCAATGACTGGAACGAATTGCAAAAATCCCACTCACTAACTTTTAAGCATCAGCTGTCAGAGCAGCATTCTTATTTTCAGTGGCAGTAAAGTGCCTGTTCAGGGGCAGAACGACAGATTTTGTACCTTGTCAACTCGGGGGTTTGAACTTGCAACCTTCCGGTTACTAGTCCAACGCTCTAACCACTAGGCTACCCTGCCGCCCCACGAAATTGTTTTTACTTTGTATATGTATTTGTATTTACTATTGCCTTACCTCCCTAATCTTACCTCGTTTGCACACACTGTATATATACATTTCTATTGTTCTATTGTGTTATTGACTGTACGTTTGTTTATTCTATGTGTCACTCTGTGTTGTTGTTTGCTTCATCTTGGCCAGGTCGCAGTTGTAAATGAGAACTTTTTCTCAACTAGCCTACCTGGTTAAATAAATAAATAAAACATATACAGTACGTATGTCGGTATGTCTCGGCTGAGGACTTTTAATGAGAGTGGCACGTATAGCTTGCTGTTGTTGTTGGCCAATCAGAAGTCATCAAAGCGGCAATAGGCTACAGCCATAGAGCCTCCGTGTTAGGAGATATTTAATCAATGGAAGATGGAATTATGGAATTAAAAATTAAAGGAGAATGATAGGCTACAACGACCAAGCGCCAACAGGTAAGCTGCCACTTTATATTCTGAATGGAGTTGTTGTTGTTTAACTGTGCAAGATGAGAAAGCACATGCATTCTCATTTAGCCTAGCAGTTTGATGCAGTCAAGACAGGCTACATAATCATATTGGATGATAAATAACCTATCTATGGCAGCTAATAGTCTACTATAGCGCGAGTCTGCTTGGTTGGTTGCTGTCTCTTCCTCCCACCTCCCTGTTCCTGTGTCACTCGCTCACACTCTCAGTAGCCTACACACACAGCACAGCCCCTGCTCGAGCTTCACCTCTCTTTACATCCTCTCCCTCGCGCTTTATCAGCACCAGTAAAGTAGCTTAAAAATATACTTTTCTGCTGCTTCCTTCACTTGGATCGAATAGGACCATGGCTGGGTCTGACCGGGTCTATATGTAACGGGTCTAGTTGTCCTCAGGTCCCTTTGGAAGGGGTCTCTATATAAAAAATGTATTTATGCATATCGTGAAGGACTCTATTTCACAGTTCAATTAGATGGATGTGCCACTGTGTTTTCCTTTTTTATAGTTAAGTAACGAAGTTCGGACGAGGGAAGAGACACAGGAGTATTAGCATAGACTTATATCCCTAGAACCATGCCTCAGGACTACCTGGCATGATGACTCCTTGCTGTCCCCAGTCCATCTGGCCGTGCTGCTATTCCAGTTTCAACGGTTCTGCCTGCGGCTATGGAACCCTGACCCGTTCACCTGCTGTTTTCAACTCTCTAGAGACAGCAGGAGCGGTAGAGATACTCTCAATGATCGGCTATGAAAAGCCAACTGACATTTACTCCTGACCTGTTGCACCCTTGACAACTACTGTGATTATTGTTATTTGACCATGCTGGTCATTTATGAACATTTGAACATGTTGGCCATGTTCTGTTATAATCTCCACCCGGCACAACCAGATGAGGACTGGCCACCCCTCATAGCCTGGTTCCTCGCTAGGTTTCTTCCTAGGTTTTGGCCTTTCTAGGGAGTTTTTCCTAGCCACCGTGCTTCTACACCTGCATTGCTTGCTGTTTGGGGTTTTAGGCTGGGTTTCTGTACAGCACTTTGAGATATCAGCTGATGTAAGAAGGACTATATAATTACATTTGATTTGATTTGACTTATACAGTGCATTCGGAAAGTTCTCAGACCCCTTGACTTTTTCCATATTTTGTTACGTTACAGCTTTATTCTAAAATGTATTCAATATTTCAATCAACACACAATACCTCATAATGACAAAGCAAAAACACGTTTTTGAAAATGTATTAAAAAAATGATATCACCTTTACTCAGTACTTTACTCAGTACTTTGTTGAAGCACCTTTGGTAGCAGCTACAGCCTTGAGTCCTCCTGGGTATGACGCTACAAACTTGGCACACCTATATTTGGGGAGTTTCTCCCATTCCTCTCTGCAGATCCTCTCAAGCTCTGCCAAGTTGGATGGGGAGCGTCATGTCTATCCAGAGATGTTCGATCGGGTTCAAGTCCGGGCTCTGGCTGGGCCACTCAAGGACATTCAGAGACTTGTCCCAAAGCCACTTCTGTGTTGTCTTGGCTGTGTGCTTAGGGTTGTTGTCCTGTTGGAAGGTGAACCTTCGTCCCAGTCTGAGGTCCTGAACGCTCTGGAGCAGATTTTCATCAAGGATCTCTCTGTACTTCATTCATCTTTGCATCAATCTTGACTGGTCTCACAGTCCCTGCTGCTGGAAAACATCCCCACAGCATGATGCTGCCATCACCAAGCTTCACTGTAGGGATGGTGCCAGGTTTCCTCCAGACGTGACGCTTGGCATTCAGGCCAAAGAGTTCAATCTTGGTTTCATCAGACCAGAGAATCTTGTTTCTCATGGCCTGAGAGTTTTTAGGTGCCTTTTGGCAAAATCCAAGCGTTCTGCCATGTGCCTTTTACTGAGGCATGGGTTCTGTCTGGCCACTCTACTATAAAGGCCTGATTGGTGGAGTGCTGTAGAGCTGGCTGTCCTTCTGGAAGGTTCTCCCATCTCCACAGAGGAACTCTAGAGCTTTGTCGATGACCATCGGGTTCTTGGTCACCTCCCTGACCAAGGCCCTTATTCCTCGATTGTTTAGTTTGTCCGGGCGGCCAGCTTTAAGAAGAGTCTTCGTGGTTCCAAATGTCTTCCATTTAAGAATGATGGAGGCTACTGTGTTCTTGCGGACCTTCAATGCTGTAGAAATGTTTTGGTACCCTTCCCCAGATCTGTGCCTCGACACAATCCTGTCTCTAAGCTTTATGGACAATTCCTTCGACCTCATGGCTTGATTTTTGCTCTGACATGCACTGTCAACTGTGGGACCTTATATAGACGTGTGTGCCTTTCCAAAGCATGTCCAATCAATTGAATTGACCACAGGTGGACTCCAATTAAGTTATAGAAACATCTCAAGGATAATCAATGGAAACAGGATGCACCTGAGCTCAATTACGAGTCTCATAGTAAAGGGTCTGAATACTTATGTATAGAAGGTATTTCTGTACATTTAAAAAAAAAAAAAATTGTATGGAGGTCAATGAGTGTCGAATTTAGTTAACTAAAAATGTAATGGCTTATTTACTTTCTGTTATTGTAAATAAGAATTCGTTTTTAACTGACTTGCCTAGTTCAATCAAAGTTAAATAAAAATGTATTAGATGTGGCATATTTGATCTGATATAAGTTTGGTAATGCTTAGGTTCTTACCAGTTTAATGATATTAGTAGAACATGTGACATCTCGGCATCTTTGAGGAAAAACACTTTATCTGAGTTTTGTCTGTTGTTCACACAACATTGGCTTGAATGGTCCCACCTGATCTTGCCTCCTCCCGACTGCCTTGCATTTTTGAAGACATTTATTTTCATTGTTAGATCGACCACTTGAGTATCTGGTCAATATAATGGATAATCTATTGCAAGACAGAGAGCTAGAGACGGAAAAGGGAGGAGGCTCAGTCACTATATCTCTCTGTTTTGATCCAATAAAGAGCTTGACAAATGGAGCTGTGGAAGTCCAGTCTTACTGTTACGGCTCTCGTTTGTGGAATGAGCAGCGTGGTAGGCGTACGTCGTTATTTTTATTGATGACACCAAAAGCAAAATAACAATGACAAAAACGAAAGCGCACAGTTCTGTCTGGCAAAATAAACTATACAGAAAACAAGATCCCACAAAACCCAAAAGGAAAATGACAACTTATATATGATCCCCAATCAGAGACAACGATAGACAGCTGCCTCATATTGGGAACCATACTCAGCCAAAAACACAAAGAAATAGAAAACAGATTTTCCCACCCTGACCTAACCAAACATAGAGAATAATAAGGAGCTCCAAGGTCAGGGCGTGACACTTACATGTTGATAAGAACACAGCAGGCTGGGGCGGACAGACAGATAGGCAGGCAGGCGGACACAAGAGAGAGAGAGAGAGAGAGAGACTATATTTGTGTCTCTCTCTCAAACTGTACATAGCAGAGATCTATTGTATCAGTCTACTGGTTCATATCTTCCCTGTCTGCAGACACTCTGACACACACGCACACACACACACTACATATTTTCTCCCTGAAAAATATCTCTGCATTCTGCACGTGATGAGATATTGAGTCACCACAGTCATGGACATATTAGAAGCTGATTCTCACTAGAGGTCAACCGATTATGATTTTTCAACGCCGATACCGATTATTGGAGGACAAAAAAAGCAGATTCCGATTAATCGGCCGAATTTAAAAATAAAAGAAAAAAAGAAAGAAAGAAAAAAGAAAGAAAAGTATTTATATATATATATATATATACAGTGCCTTGCGAATGTATTCGGCCCCCTTGAACTTTGCAACCTTTTGCCACATTTCAGGCTTCAAACATAAAGATATAAAACTGTATTTTTTTGTGAAGAACCAACAACAAGTGGGACACAATCATGAAGTGGAACGACATTTATTGGATATTTCAAATTTTTTTAACAAATCAAAAACTGAAAAATTGGGCGTGCAAAATTATTCAGCCCCCTTACTTTCAGTGCAGCAAACTCTCTCCAGAAGTTCAGTGAGGATCTCTGAATGATCCAATGTTGACCTAAATGACTAATGATGATAAATACAATCCACCTGTGTGTAATCAAGTCTCCGTATAAATGCACCTGCACTGTGATAGTCTCAGAGGTTCGTTAAAAGCGCAGAGAGCATCATGAACAACAAGGAACACACCAGGCAGGTCCGAGATACTGTTGTGAAGAAGTTTAAAGCCGGATTTGGATACAAAAAGATTTCCCAAGCTTTAAACATCCCAAGGAGCACTGTGCAAGCGATAATATTGAAATGGAAGGAGTATCAGACCACTGCAAATCTACCAAGACCTGGCCGTCCCTCTAAACTTTCAGCTCATACAAGGAGAAGACTGATCAGAGATGCAGCCAAGACGCCCATGATCACTCTGGATGAACTGCAGAGATCTACAGCTGAGGTGGGAGAGGGGTTTTTCACAAAAAAATACAGTTTTATATCTTTATGTTTGAAGCCTGAAATGTGGCAAAAGGTTGCAAAGTTCAAGGGGGCCGAATACTTTCGCAAGGCACTGTGTATATATATATATATATATATATATACATACACACACACACACACACACACATTTTTGTAATAATGACAATTGCAACAATACTGAATGAACAATGAACACTTTTATTTTAACTTAATATAATACATATTATGGGCTTTTGGATGGGTGTTCTTAAGGTGATTCCACAGGTTGGTTGTATTTTTTGATTTAGCCGTTGCTGACTCCATGCTTACATCTTTATCACAAATAAGACACCTTGCTTTCCCTGGTGCCAATTCCATGTAATAGTCCCACACTGGTGCTCTGCTTTTCTCTGCCATCTGTAAAACACACAGCTCTGAAGTGACAATGATACTGAAGAGTCTGCTTAGGAGACAAATACTCTCAACTGTTTGAATAAAATAGAGTTTAAGTTGCCTGTGATGAATGTTGAAAACAAAAACTGTCATTTCTATATGCAGGAAATCCTATTTTAATAATGGACATGGTAAGAATTAACTACCAAAGTGCGAGTCATAATTCGCATGACACCTTCTAGCATAATCTGAAAAGCGGTTCCTTCATTCATTTATTCCATAGGATATGTTTAGATTAACTTAAAATAAGGTCTGTGTTTCGTGTAGACTTACACCACCTTGACAATTTTATAACGGTGTAGATATCCATAGGACAAGGTAACTGATCAATATTGGCTAAATATAAGCGAAGATCATTTTTTTTGTAGAATGGATTTATGAAAATATGTTGACACACGTTACCTTATCCTAGTGAGATTTACACGAGTATCAAAACGCAGAGGCAGTTTAAGCCTGAACCCTAACCGGCACGAAACACAGACCTTATTTGAGGTAGATCAAGACATTCTCTATGGAAGACATGAACAGAGGCAGTTTAAGCCTGCACGAAACACAGACCTGATTTGAGGTAGATCAAGACATTCTGTATGGAAGACATGAACAGAGGCAGTTTAAGCCTGCACGAAACACAGACCTTATTTGAGGTAGATCAAGACATTCTCTATGGAATACATGAACAGAGGTGGTTTAAACCTGAAGTAGATCAAGACATTCTCTATGGAAGACATGAACGGTAAAATAACGAAGGAACCCCTTTCAAGTTCAGCCGCAAGTTATTACAGGAATTATAACGTGTCAACTATTTCTCTCTGAACCATATACCTTTGACTATTATGAGCCTGCTGCTGCCTACAACCCCTCAGTCAGACTGCTCTATCAAATCATAGACTTAACTATAATAAACACACAGAAATACGAGCCTTTATTCAGTTCTGTATTTTATCTAACGGGTGGCATCCATGAGTCTAAATATGCCTGTTACATTGCATAACCTTCAATGTTATGTCATAATTATGTAAAATTCTGACAAATTAGTTCACAAAGAGCCAGGCAGCCCAAGCTGTTGCATATACCCTGACTCTGTGCGCAATGAACGCAAGAGGTGACACAATTTCACCTGGTTAATATTGCCTGCTAACCTGGATTTCATTTAGCTAAATATGCAGGTTTAAAAATATATACTTGTGTATTGATTTTAAGAAAGGCATTGATGTTTATGGTTAAGTACACATTGTAGCAATGACAGTTGTTGATTGATTGTTTTTTCTAAGATAAGTTTAATGCTAGCTAGTAACTTAGCTTGGCTTACTGTATTCGCCTAACAGGCAGTCTCCTCGTGGAGTGCAATGTAATCAGGTAGTTAGAGAGTTTAACTAGTTAACTGTAAGGTTGCAAGATTAGATCCCCCGAGCTGACAAGGTAAAAATCTGTCCCTGAACGAGGCAGAACGTTCCTAGGCCGTCATTGAAAATAAGAATGTGTTCTTAACTGACTTGCCTAGTTACATAAAGGTGTAAAAAAAAAAATAGGCAAAATCGGCGCCCAAAAATACCGATTTCCGATTGTTATGAAAACTTGAAATCGGCCCAAATTAATCAGCTATTCCTATTAATCGGTCGACCTCTATTTCTCACACAATAACCAAGAGGGACATGATTATATTAATGGAGATTTGTTAAATGTGATAATCCCTTTTGAGGCCATTAGGTCATGCTAAAGTATTTCAAATGTGTTAATACTGTAGCTAACTGCATGGTTACTTCCCATGAAAATGTATGTATTGATCTACTATAATTTAAATGTAGTGCAGCCTACTTGATTCAGTCACTATTTGTCTCTAGGTTATGAAAGTGCATTTAATAAGGCATTAAGCAACCATGGAAACAATTAAATAATTTAAAGTAAAATAAACAGAGCTGGACTGGTAATAACAGTGAAACAAAATAACTATTCTTACTAAATGATGCCTTTAAAAGATGCAGTTAGGAACACGGCATATACAGTGCCTTGCGAAAGTATTCGGCCCCCTTGAACTTTGCGACCCTTTGCCACATTTCAGGCTTCAAACATAAAGATATAAAACTGTATTTTTTTGTGAAGAATCAACAACAAGTGGGACACAATCATGAAGTGGAACGACATTTATTGGATATTTCAAACTTTTTTAACAAATCAAAAACTGAAAAATTGGGCGTGCAAAATTATTCAGCCCCCTTAAGTTAATACTTTGTAGCGCCACCTTTTGCTGCGATTACAGCTGTAAGTCGCTTGGGGTATGTCTCTATCAGTTTTGCACATCGAGAGACTGACATTTTTTCCCATTCCTCCTGGCAAAACAGCTCGAGCTCAGTGAGGTTGGATGGAGAGCATTTGTGAACAGCAGTTTTCAGTTCTTTCCACAGATTCTCGATTGGATTCAGGTCTGGACTTTGACTTGGCCATTCTAACACCTGGATATGTTTATTTTTGAACCATTCCATTGTAGATTTTGCTTTATGTTTTGGATCATTGTCTTGTTGGAAGACAAATCTCCGTCCCAGTCTCAGGTCTTTTGCAGACTCCGTCTGGTTTTCTTCCAGAATGGTCCTGTATTTGGCTCCATCCATCTTCCCATCAATTTTAACCATCTTCCCTGTCCCTGCTGAAGAAAAGCAGGCCCAAACCATGATGCTGCCACCACCATGTTTGACAGTGGGGATGGTGTGTTCAGCTGTGTTGCTTTTACGCCAAACATAACGTTTTGCATTGTTGCCAAAAAGTTCAATTTTGGTTTCATCTGACCAGAGCACCTTCTTCCACATGTTTGGTGTGTCTCCCAGGAGGCTTGTGGCAAACTTTAAACGACACTTTTTATGGATATATTTAAGAAATGGCTTTCTTCTTGCCACTCTTCCATAAAGGCCAGATTAGTGCAATATCTGACTGATTGTTGTCCTATGGACAGAGTCTCCCACCTCAGCTGTAGATCTCTGCAGTTCATCCAGAGTGATCATGGGCCTCTTGGCTGCATCTCTGATCAGTCTTCTCCTTGTATGAGCTGAAAGTTTAGAGGGACGGCCAGGTCTTGGTAGATTTGCAGTGGTCTGATACTCCTTCCATTTCAATATTATTGCTTGCACAGTGCTCCTTGGGATGTTTAAAGCTTGGGAAATCTTTTTGTATCCAAATCCGGCTTTAAACTTCTTCACAACAGTATCTCGGACCTGCCTGGTGTGTTCCTTGTTCTTCATGATGCTCTCTGCGCTTTTAACGGACCTCTGAGACTATCACAGTGCAGGTGCATTTATACGGAGACTTGATTACACACAGGTGGATTGTATTTATCATCATTAGTCATTTAGGTCAACATTGGATCATTCAGAGATCCTCACTGAACTTCTGGAGAGAGTTTGCTGCACTGAAAGTAAAGGGGCTGAATAATTTTGCACGCCCAATTTTTCAGTTTTTGATTTGTTAAAAAAGTTTGAAATATCCAATAACTGTCGTTCCACTTCATGATTGTGTCCCACTTGTTGTTGATTCTTCACAAAAAAATACAGTTTTATATCTTTATGTTTGAAGCCTGAAATGTGGCAAAAGTTTGCAAAGTTCAAGGGGGCCGAATACTTTCGCAAGGCACTGTACTGCACCACACCACACCACACGGCAGTGCACACACTCCTGAGGTCATTTATTTAGCACAGCGAGGACAATCTTTATATTATCGTTCATCAATTATTCAGAGACAGTTTCCATGAAACATAGCAGAGGGAAAGAGGAGAACATAGAGTCCAGTTTTCCTATTTTGTCTCTCGTTTAACAGACGTTGATCCTTAATGTTTGTCCTGTTATCTTTATTTCAGGAAAATCGTCATTAAATTTGGAGGGATGAAGAAGAAGAGGGAGACAGAGTCTTCAGAGGAGGGGTCTGATGAAGAACGTCCGCCTCGAAGATCCTTTAAAGACGATGATTCGGTGAGTCCCTCCCCCAGTCTCCAAGCTGCAGCACACAAAAGCCTTATGACGGTGTTATTGTGATTATTAAAGGCATGGAGTCCCTCCCCGTGTCTCCAAGGCTACAGTATGCAGGCTCTTTATGGCTGCAGAACTCTTATGACGGTGTTATTGTGATTATTAAAGGCATGGAGTCCCTCCCCGTGTCTCCAAGGCTACAGTATGCAGGCTCTTTATGGCTGCAGAACTCTTATGACGGTGTTATTGTGATTATTAAAGGCATGGAGTCCCTCCCTGTGTCTCCAAGGCTACAGTATGCAGGCTCTTCATGGCTGCAGAACTCTTATGATAGTGTTTTTGTGATGTTTAAGGCAGGGGTAGGCAAATATATGTATTTATCTATTGTAGTATTATTATTAAAAGGCATGGAGAGGCCATTTCCTCAGTCTGCAGAACGCAGGCCTTTATGTTTAAAGATTCATGTCATATAGACTGGTTCTTATGACAGTGTTGTTGTGATAGTTAAAGCCATGGAGAGTCCCTGTCCTTGGGCTCTCTTGTTGGCCATGCTGATGCTGAGTGGAATACAGGAGTCACAGCTGTGGTATGGAGTCAAAGTACACCGGGTGGTTCAGAGTTAGTTCAGGGTCTAACCAACTCAAGAATGAATAGCTCCAGTGTAATTTACTGTTGTTGTTGGTAGAGCTGAGGATTCTGTAGGGGTAGGCCTATTCTATACCTTGAGGACAGTCCTTATCCATAGACACTGGTGTTGAGTGAGGGGGACGATCTGCTCTGTTCCAGTTGACGGAGTATTCAGTGTGTGGGGATGAAAGACTACTCTCCCCCTGACTGTGTCATAGTATGGAGCGACTGGGGATTTACACCCCCCCCCCCCCCCCCGCCCATGTGTATGTATAATTATCCTCATTATCCCCCCCACCCAGTCTTAATTAGAGCTGTTTGAAGATGTCATTTAGAGTGATCCTCCAGTCCTGTCTGTTGCACTATAAGTGGTGGAGTTAGTAGACAGACAGCTCTGAGAACAGCTACAGCATCATCACCACAGGGGACCCCTCAGCCTGGGAGGTAACCTGACAGGCAGGGAAGGAGGGACCACTCAGCCTGGGAGGCAGCCTGACAGACAGGGAAGGAGGGACCACTCAGCCTGGGAGGCAGCCTGACAGGCAGGGAAGGAGGGACCACTCAGCCTGGGAGGTAACCTGACAGGCAGGGAAGGAGGGACCACTCAGCCTGGGAGGCAGCCTGACAGGCAGGGAAGGAGGGACCACTCAGCCTGGCAGGCCTGAGTCTTTTATGGTCAGCCTGGGTTATTCTCATCCACAGACACGTTATTAGTTTCAACTGAATGGTATTTAGTATCTCATTAAACTGTGGCTGTCATTAGCAGGGTCTCTCTTATGTGTTTTCCTAATGATAAGCACTAGGCATTCTTGAATGTCACACATATTGCTGCGGAGTGCATACAACACACAGACACACACTATTAAGAATAGACAGGACTGCCTTTGATGGCTGCCTACATATTAACCCAGTAAAACATAGGAAAAGAGTTATACTGATATTTTGGCTGTGCTGATTTGTACAATACAGAACCTCCGTAATACTAAACGTCTTTCCCTTACCCCCCCGTAGACGCGTCGGTCGAACCGCCAGGTGAAGAGGAAGAAGTATGCAGAGGAGGGAGAGGCCAGGGTGTCTGATGAGGAGGTGAAGGTCATGGTTAAAACCAAGAAGACCAGCACTGCTGCAGCACGCAAAGAGCCAGCACAGCAGCTGTTTGTGGTGAGGAGATACTGGCCTCGCCCAGGCAGCAATCAATAACTCTCAATAACATTCAGTTGTTCTAGACCAGTTGTTTCCAACTCCAGTCCTCCAGTACCCCCAAAAGTACACATTTTTGCTGTAGCCCCGGACAAAAACATCTATTTCAATTTGTAAGCTAATCGTCAATCCCTCAACGAGTGAGTTTGTCTGGGGCCACAACAACAATGTGTACTGTTGGGGGTACTGGAGGACTGGAGTTGGGAAACACTGTAAGACTGATAGGTTCTACAGTTTCAAAACATCTCAAGATTACATTCTTCATTGCTCTAGCATAGCCCTATCTAGTCTAATATGTGTGTTATAGCAGTACAATGCATCTCAAGGCCATACTTCATTCTGATATACATTGAACATACATGCAACTGGTGTGTGGAGAATGAAGGTTGTACATGGAGCTGTTAAAGTGGTTTGTTTCCATCTTGTCAATGCTGCAGGAAAACCCCAGTGAGGAGGATGCTGCGGTTGTTGACAAGATCATGTCATCTCGAATAGTCAAGAACGAGGTAGGATTACAATCATTATCTTTAATGCCACACTCACTCATACCACTCTTTGTAGTACTATAGTATTTTAGTTTAGTTAGTCGTACATCTGCTTACCATCTGCAATGTGGGTTTGATTGAATTCAACCCTCTGTCTTTTCCTACCATACACCGAGTGTACAAAACATTAAGAACACCTTCCTAATATTGCATCCCCCTTTTGCCCTCAGAACAGCCTCAATTCATTGGAGCATGGACTCTACAAGGTGTCAAAAGCATTCCACAGGAATGCTGGCCCATGTTGACTCCAATGCTTCCCACAGTTGGCTGTTGAGCATGAAAAACCCAGCAGCGTTGCAGTTCTTGACACAAACCGGTGCGCCTGGCACGTATTACCACACCCCGTTCAAAGGAAATTCAATATTTTGTCTGCCCATTCACTCTCTGAATGGCACACGTAGACAATCCATGTCTCAAGGCTTAAAAATCCTTACTTAATTAACCTGTCTCCTCCCCTTCATCTACACTGATTGGAGTGGATTTAACAAGTGGCATCAATAAGGGATCATATCTTTCACCTGGATTCACCTGGTCAGTCTATGTCATGGAAAGAGCAGGTGTTCTTAATGTTTTGTACACTCAGTGTATGAAG
Source organism: Oncorhynchus mykiss (assembly GCF_013265735.2). NCBI lineage: Eukaryota > Metazoa > Chordata > Actinopteri > Salmoniformes > Salmonidae > Oncorhynchus > Oncorhynchus mykiss. The sequence continues at coordinate 76,634,070 of NC_048570.1, read as the reverse complement.
AGCTTTTAGTCTGTATCCTGTTCTATAATATTGGTTCCTCTTCTAGGTCGCTCCAGGAGTTATCGTAGAAGTGGAGGAGTTCTTTGTAAAATACAAAAACTAGTAAGGCATTCTTTTTCATTCCAGCTAAGATAATTGCATTCACATTTTTAAATGTTTTGTATTCAACCGAAAAAGCCAAATACAGTATGTTAAACAGAGCGATGTAAGACACAGCTTGTCATTACTAGTTCTTGCACTACCACTTTGAGATGCTTTTGACTGAACTCACATGTGACCTCATTGTAGTTTCAGTAGAACAAAATCCAGGCCAGTCTGAAATGAAGACTAATTTGGTGTGTAGTAGATTGTAAATCCTATACAAATGTAAAATGTACAAAATGGCACACAAATGGCACATTTAAACATAAAGTTAACATATATCCATTTGAAAGATGTACGACGTCATAAAAGACATTCAAGTTTTATTTGAAGTTTGTACTATACGTGTGTGTTCTCGTGTGTTCCTGACTCTGTGTGTTGTCCCTCGGTCTCTCTCAGCTCCTACCTCCACTGTGAGTGGGCCGTAGAGCAGCAGCTGGAGAAAGACAAGAGGATTCAGCAGAAGATCAAACGTTTCAAGATTAAACAGGCACAGAGAGCCCACTTCTTTGCAGATGTAAGACCTTTTCACACCAGTGTGTGTGTGTGTGTGCGCGTCAGTGTGTGTGTGTTTGCCTGTTTTGCGCAGGCATGTTTGCATGCATCTCTGTAGTGTGCTTTATGTTCATCCCACCCACCCATACAGTCATACAGTGTGTTTTTCCCCCCAGACTCCAGATGGTGGTTTACTGTCTTCCTGTGTGTTTTAGATGGAGGAGGATCCCTTTAACCCTGACTATGTCTTCCTGTGTGTTTTAGATGGAGGAGGATCCCTTTAACCCTGACTATGTCTTCCTGTGTGTTTTAGATGGAGGAGGATCCCTTTAACCCTGACTATGTGGAGGTAGACAGAGTACTGGAGGTGTCCTATTGTGAAGACAAGGACACAGGAGAGGTACGAGTGGGGGGGCTCTTTCATTCACAACAAATGACCTCCAATGGAGAGATGATTAGCCTGCCTTTTGTTGGAAAGAGAGAGAGACAGAGTGTGTATGTCTGTACATTGTGTGTGTGTGTATGTCCTTGAGTGTGTCTCATCTTCTCATTTGTAGAAGATACTATTGTAAAGCATGGGGTCATTCCATACATGTGTATTATGGTTGTTGTCTCAGCTACTTTAGCTGTGTAGCTACTAGTGTTGCTTGGTGTACCGGTACCACGGTAACGCCACAGTAAAACCACGGTACCAAAACCTCATGATACTTATGATACCAACATTTTACAATACCATAGTACCGTTTGATCTATAGAACCTGCTGTCCACTTCACTTTCATCAACATATCACGTGGCAGCTGTAATCAGCCAGCCTCACCCCCTACCAGCCCCCACTGTCCTGCTTCTCTCCGGCCCCTCTTCATGCTCATCTATTCCTCCATATCAGCTCGTGATGTCGATCCTGATGAGTCCTCTGTTGTTACGTTTGTTACATTGGAGCAGCACGCAGAGCGAGCAGAAAAGTTTGTACATTATATAATTCCATCACCTGTTATAACCAAGAGCACAGGCCAGTTTGATCTGACTTTGCAAGTTCACTGTCATGCAGCCTCTGAGTGTCAGAGAGGGAAAATAGAGCAGTGCTTCACGACAGGCATGCCTACAACTTTACAGCAAAGAAAATGGCTTGTCCCTAGGGATGTTACGTTGACCATATTACCGCCACACCTGCTGCAGTCGCGAGACATGACGACAGTCAAATTCCACATGACCGTTTAATCACGGTAATTATGCTTCTCCAAGCTCTGATACTGCTGATGGTCATTAATTGCCTACCAAACTTGCTAACTGCCTGGTACTCCGCACTCTATTTTCCCTCGAATCACTCTGACATCAATACAAATGTAGTTGAAAATCTAATCAAACACTTCATGAGGGGAGCTCATGTTGCACAACATTTCAATAAGCTATGCAATTGCGTGAGAACAGAGTGATGGCCTGTATTAAAAAGAGGAAGATCCCATCAGCTTTCTATAGGCTAGGCCTACTATATTTATTTCTCAACGTTCCTAATATTAAGCACATTGCTTCTCTTTACAACAGGAGTATAGCCTATCTGGCTGGCATGAAAATGAACCACGGGAAAAGCGTCCTCCATTCTCTATTTAAGTGCATAGCTGCCCCTGTTTTGATACAGGTGCATGATAATGGTCCATTCTAAATCAAGACAAATTTCAAACATATATTATTTAGTATATGTAAAGACAAGATTAAATCAAGAATAGTCTGCTGGGAGACAATACTAGCCTATCACTTGTGAATGATTCCCAGCTTCAGGCAAACAGCGCATTGTTTTTTTTGCGACTTTTTCAAATCATATTCGCACACCTCATATAGCCTAGCCCATAGACCTATATGTTTTGATAACATTTGTATCATAATTAAAGTGGCCAAATAACTTCTTAAAATGAAGCACATTCATCCACTTCTAAATGACATACATACGCAGCGCGTGAGATCAAGTTTGGGGAAGATCATTTTCACCATAAAAATGCACCTTTATAATAAAAGCAATACATGCATAATTGCATTTGGATTACTTTTGTGTTTCCCTGCTAATGGAACATTCACACTTATAGCCTAGTGTGCGTATTGCTGCGCTTATAATGTGAAGAAATAGCCTGATAGTTTATCAACATTTTAAGCTAAACATTCTCATCTGTTGCGTCAGGCTTATTGCTTAAAACAGATTTTTTGATGCTAGTGGTTATATTAATTTGGGATCTATCGCATCCCACAACTGTCCAAGACTATGTTTGGAATATTTATTTCTCACACAGAATAGAGTAGGTCGAAATTTGTACTATGGGGAATAGTAGATTGACATATGCTAATGCTTTTGCTGTTCGCTATGCCTACTCATCTTGTTGGCTGACGAAAGTAAATGTGGACAGTTCTTCCAATATCTTCAATATGCGCCTTGGTATTGGATAAGGATGCACGCAGTTGCGTGTCTGTCTTCACTTGATGTGTCTGTCTTCACTTGATGTGTCTGTCTTCACTTGAAGCCTGTGAGAAAGACCCGATCATATGACGGAGAGCCATGTGAGTGAGAGGTGCTTCAGCACACAGCCGGGAGAAGGGATTTATAATTAATCCATGCAAAAGGCATGGATTTTTTTAGGGGGCATTACGGCCACACAAAGGGGATGCAGCCGGGAAATTTGAGGCATTATTAACTACTTGAGTGAGAGACTGATGAAGTGTGTTCAGCCTGCGCAAAAAAACAAAGCAGAGATCATGCCTTTCATGTGACTTTTTTCAAATCGCATCATGCAGCCTTACAATGTATTAAAATCATAACATATAGCCCAACATTTGTATCACAACTAAAGTTACATTAATAACTCTAAATTAAGCATATAGGAGTACCTTTTTTCTTTGTAACCGCTCAACACAGAATAGAGAAAATATCCTTCCTATTTTATTCAGCTATGTTCAATTGTATTCTTCATACAGAATTCTAAGCAAATCTTGTCTGCTAAATGAACTAATGTAGCCCACAGCCACAGCACCTAACATAAGGACAACTCAGAGTATGCTATTCTGTTCTTCTGAAATAGACTACATTTTCTAAATATCATGTTTCTTTAGACCTGTCTAAAATAAATAATGGATTTATTGTGAAGGTGTAGGCTGTATTACATGGATTTATTAGACTTTTTCAAATGTATATTTTCCAAAGGTCAGCATCAGTGGCTTGTAGGCTATGTGTGGAAGCCAGGAGATGCTACATGTGATTATATTAATTAACGGTCAATTACCGTGAGACCGGCAGTTATTTGCTTGACAATCACCTGCTGACGAAATTTCATGACCACCACGGCCCTACTTGTCCCTAGACTGAACGGTTCAGAAATCCATTTCTTTCTGGTGCTCCTTAAATTCTGTTTGGTGTCCAGCGTTTCAAAAGTTGAGAGCAGTGTGTGTTTGTGTGTGTTTTTACGAGAGGGAGGGAGATTGAATGTGAGGAAGGGATGGAGAGTTTGTGTGTCTATTTTAACTGAAGAGTAAAGAAGGTTTCATGCAGTGTTTTCTCCTTACTGACACAATGACATGCAGATCATTATGCATGTGTGTTCCTTCCCCCCATTCCTCCAGCCAAATCACAGCTAGGCCTTTGCAAATATGAGGAAATCAGCCATTCTATGCAGTATTCTATTAAAAACTGAACAGTGTGAAGTTAAATTCATTATGTGTCGTATTGAGTAAAAGTGTGAATTTCAGTGGCAGGTTTTTGCGTAGCTCATGCGCAGGAGGTTTAGAAAACGGGGGGCTGGGCGAACAGGACGCTAGTGACAACACTAGTAGCTACTAAATGGTGAAGTTTCTATGTTTTTTTGTGTTAACTCACAACATCTCTCTCTCTTTCCCCCTCCCTCCTCCCCCTCTCTCCGTCCCTCTTCCCCCAGCAGGTGGTGTACTACCTGGTGAAGTGGTGCTCTCTGCCCTATGAAGACAGTACATGGGAACTGAAGGGGGATGTGGACCAGAGTAAAATAGAGGAGTTTGAGCTGCTGCAGGCAGCAAGGCCAGACTCCCGCAGGATGGTAAGCCCCCTTTATTCAACCTCCTTTCTCTTCTCTTCCTCTCTCTTCTTTTCTCATCTCTCTTCTCATCTTCTCATCCACTAACATTCTCTACCCCACAGGAGCGTCCCCCAGCCAGCCTGTGGAAGAAGAGGGATCAGTCGAGGGAGTACAGGAACAGTAACGTCCTCAGGGACTACCAGCTGGAGGGAGTCAACTGGCTCCTCTTCAACTGGTACAACAGGTCAGTAGGGCCCCCCTAAGGCTACACACACACACACACACACACACACACACATCTGTATGCTTGTGCAAACAAACAGCAACGCGCAGTGTTCTACTGCCCTGAACAGATTCTGACAGTCAGAAACACAAGGTTGTTCCAGACTTCAGATCCTAGGTTTCAGCTCTGTGGTTGTAGCATACTGCATCCAGCCAGAGAGACAAGGGCTGGACTGTCAGATTGCTAAGTAGTGCAGAAGAGAAGCCAGTGAAGCAGTGAGCTGACAGCATGTCTGTACCGAGACAGGGAGACACTTGCTCAGAGCCTGCTGACTTCTAGCTTGGTTTAGTATGCAAAACCTGTGAAGAATGTGGTTAATAGGTTTGGACGGTATGTCGTATATACCATACACCGGGGTATTTTGAAATACCAACAGTATGATTTTAGTTTAGATTTTTTTTTGGGTGGGGTTTGGGGCGCCCTAAAGCTCAGAGGGGTGCGTGCTACACCACTGCTTATAACTATCAGTTAACTATCTAAGATGTGCCAAATAAATGATCTCCTGCTCAGGGCGCCAGCTTTGCATTTGGTTTGCTAACTTGCTCGCAATGTGGCTAGCTTGCAAGATCACGCTCATTGGTTACAGCAGAGACAATCAATCCCCTCCTGGGTCAAGATCCCTTCTGCTTGAACTTTCTTTGTGCGTAATAATAAAAAAATAAATAATTATATATATATATATATATATATATATATATATATACACACACACACACACACACACTCACTACATGACCAAAATTATGTGGACACCCCTTCAAATGAGTGGATTCGGCTATTTCAACCACACCCGTTGGTGACAGGTTTATAAAATTGAGTATACATTGGCAGTAGAATAGCCCGTACTGAAGAGCTCAGTGACTTTCAGCGTGGCACCATCAACGTGGCACCATGTGTGTGTGTATGTATGTATGTATGTATGTATGTATGTATGTATATATATATATTTTACGTTTGGAAATAAATTGCGCCCATTTTGTGCACTGCCAGTAATACCATATACCCTGGTATGGTACAGGAACGGTATGAAGGTATGAAAATACTGCCCAACCCTAGTGGTTAATAATATTTCTTTAAAGGAAAGAACACAACAGCATAAACATGCAAAACAGTACAGGAAAACACTGCACTACGCCACATAGGCTATATGAAAAGATCGAAAGGTTGTCTGTCTTGCATTTTACAGTATCTTTGAAAAGAGGATGCTTTCATTGACTGAAGGTTTTCTTGGTTGTCTGTTTTGATTTGTGTCTTAATCTTAAAAATGTTTTTCATGAGGACATTTTCATTCACTTGTCTTTCAGTTTAGCTTGTTTGGTTTAGAGACTTTGTCACTGCACAGAGGTAGTGTGGATGTTACATTCTAAATGGTTTTCCTGTGTTGTGTTTAGAGCATGCTGTGATTTGGCTGAGTTAACATTATTAGCCTGTGTGCCTCTTGCTGCTGGTGGGGGGAGGGTGTCGCTCTCCATCTTTCTCTCTCTGTCTTCCTCCTCTTCCCTTCCCTTGCTGCTGGTGGGGAGAGGGTGTCGCTCTCCATCTTTCTTTCTCTGTCTTCCTCCTCTTCCCTTCCCTTGCTGCTGGTGGGGAAAGGGAAGAGGAGGAAGACAGAGAGAGAAAGATGGAGAGCGACAGAGGGAGACAGAGATATGGAGAGAGATCAAGGGAGAGAGAAAGATGGATAGTGACAAAGGGAGACAGAGATATGGAGAGACAGATCAAGGGAGACAGAGATATGGAGAGACAGATCAAGGGAGACAGAGATATGGAGAGACAGATCAAGGGAGAGAGAAAGATGGAGAGAGATCAAGGGAGAAAGCGAGTGAGTGTGGAACACATCCCAAATCATCTGTTTGTAGCCAGGCTGTAGTGTTGCCACTGGGACTGTGTTTCAGAGTGCTGTGAAGTTCTTAAAGGTCCAATGCAGCACTTATTTTTTTTTAAAATCTCTATCAAATTATTTCTCGGTAACAATCAAGTACCTTGATTGTGATTGTTGTCAATTAAAACGGTCAGAAAGAAACAAAAATAGCTTCTTAGCAAAGAGCAATTTCTCAAGCAAGAATTTCACTAGGACTGTCTGGGATGGGTCTGAGTGGGGAGGGGAAAACTGAAAACTAACTGTTATTGGCAGAAAGGTTCAGAACTCTCTTTATTGATCTATCAACTAATTTACTGTGATGTCACCAGGCAGGCCAAAACAACATCCCACCAAAACAGGCTGAAATTTCAGCTGGTATTTTCAATCAGCTCTTACACTAAAAGGGCATTATCATAATTTTCACAATTTCAGAGTATTATTCCATCATATTGTGGAAATATTTATAAAACACAGGAAAATCCTGTTTTTGACTGCACCAAGCATTTAAGATTAAGGAAAAAATTATAGGAAGCAAGTGGGAGTATCTGTTCTTTGCAATTAATGTCAAGATTCACTGTAACACCCCCACCCTCTGGACAACCAGATTAATGTTCTGCCTGAATACTAGAGGAAGGATTCTGTTCAGCCCAGTCTCATCACTTAATATCAATATCAGACAGGACCACAACTACTCTATACATTTTTTGTGACTGTAATGTCTCTCTCTCTCTTTCTTCCTCCAACCCCCCTCTCGCTTCCTCTCACTCCTTTCTTACTCCCTCCCTGCCCCCCACCCCTCTCTCTCCCTCTCTTCCTCCCTGACAGACGGAACTGTATCCTGGCAGATGAGATGGGTCTGGGGAAGACCATCCAGTCCATCACGTTTCTGGAGGAGATCTGGCGTGTGGGCATCAGGGGCCCCTTCCTCATCATCGCCCCCCTCTCCACCATCGCCAACTGGGAGAGGGAGTTCAGAACGTGGACCCACCTCAACGTTATTGTCTACCACGGCTCCATGGTCAGCAGGCAGATGCTGCAGCAGTACGAGATGTACTCCAGAGACACACAGGTAAACAACAACATAAATAAACAACACAAGATGTACAGTTAGGGTCCCACAGATTAACAACAATGTCAACAACAGATGGGTCCTTGACGTTTCAAAAAGTTGTTCTCTGATGAGGGGAGGTGGTGGTTGTCAAAAACAACAGCAAAAGGGCTTTGAAACCCGCTGGCAGCCAGCATCTCATAATGGGGACTAAGAACAGGAGATAATGTGATGCACATCATTAGCTGTGGAAGATGAAGTGAATCTCAGGTGTCTCTCTGTTCCATTCAAGTAATGACAGTATTTATATCAGGGAATAGTGACATGATATCAGAGATACTCAGTCGGACAATGAGATTTGTCCAAGGAGAGCTTGCAGGCCACATAATGAGAGAGAGATACTGAGATTGAGTAGCATGACTGTCATGTTCCAGCATGCCTAGTCACCTTACCCCTATACATATCTACCCCTAATGATCCAGTGTCCCTTCACATTGTAAATATGCTACTGGAACCGACCCTGTATATAGTATGCTTACTGACTTTATCGTGTTCTTCTTATTTCATATCTCGTGTGTCTTTGTTCTACCTTGTTATTTTTACTATTACATTGTTATTGATTAAAGCCTTGTTGGAGTCAGAGCTTGGAAGAAAAGACATGTCACTGTACTTGAGCATGTGACGTTAAAACTTGAAACTTGAAAGCAGGACTCAATTTAAAGGCATATGAGAAGGGTTTGAAGGGTGGCACATGTCAGGCGGTAGCCCTGGGAAAATGTTTTTTCTGCAGTTGTTGGCAGAGTAATGTGGAATGACAGACAGCGGTTAGGAGATCTTAGCATGCAAATATAACAAGGGAGGAGGGGAAGAACGGATGAGGGAGGAGAGGAAAGAGGAGCTGCCACCAGGCTGTCTCACTGGAAGACTCTGATGTCACTGTGGCGCCAAAGAGCTTATTCTTACAGCACGGCTCACCCCTTAACACACAGGAAATCACCTTAACACACAGGGAATCACACACTCCGCAGGATGTCTCACTAGATATGAGAATGGTAGGACCATCTTTCTCCAATGATTGATATCACTGATATTTCTTTACAAGGCATTATACACTCAACCATTGAGAATGAGAAAAGCTGAATGAATGGAAGAGTTGTATTGACTCCCTGTGTGTTTCTTCCTGGTTTCCCTCCAGGGTCGTGTGGTGCGGGGAGCCTACAAGTTCCACGCCCTCATCACCACCTTTGAGATGATCCTGGGCGGCTGTCCAGAGCTCAACGCCATCGAGTGGCGCTGCGTCATCATAGACGAGGCCCACCGCCTCAAGAACAAGAACTGCAAGCTGCTAGAGGGCTTCAAGCTCATGAATCTGGTATGTCCAAGTCACTGAGCATAATGTAGGGCAGAACTGAGCAAAGGGCAGAAATGCAGCCATTACAGCTTGAATATTTGAGATCCTAGGCCTAGTGTGTCTCCAATCAGTACCTTGTTGGTGTGTGGAGAGAAGCAGTGAAACGTGCCCTAATGGTAACCATCACTCTACACCAATCTGGTTGGATCTTAAGATAGTTTGTGATTGAGGTCTCCCCTCTCTCTGTAGTTGTGTTCAGTGGAGGCACAGCTTGTAGGTTGGAGTTCCTATGCTGTGTGTCTTGTATTGTTTCTAACTCACATCTCTCTCTTCCCTCTCCTCTCTCTCCAGGAACACAAAGCTCTCCTGACAGGGACCCCCCTCCAGAACACAGTAGAGGAGCTGTTCAGTCTGCTGCACTTCCTGGAGCCTCAAAGCTTCCCCTCAGAGAATACCTTCATGCTGGAGTTTGGAGACCTCAAGACTGAGGAGCAGGTGAGGCTGTGTGATTCTATCATGTGGTTGTTGGGTTCGTATCAAGTGTGTCGCTGTGAGTGTGTGAGTATTATGTTGTTGGGTTCCTATCAACAAAGTGTGTATGTGAGAAATACAGTGTGTTATAGTTTAGTCTCTGCCTGTTTGCCTGTGTGTGAGTGTGTCCTTTACCATCACTGATCATAATGAATATGATTATTAATACAGAAGCTAATTTGTTTTCATATGGTATCAAGGGACATGAGTGTGTTTTCCCCACTCACCCCACCTGGTGTTTGAACAGTGTGTCAGTGTGTGGAGATAATGATCCTGTTGGTACAGATGGAACTCTGAAGGAGAATAGAGCTCAGACAGACAGACAGACAGACAGAGCTGTTTTGGAAAGTTATGTTATGTTAAAGGCCTTTTAGCATTATGCTGATGTAATTACAGTTATTTAGAACCCCTATTATCAACCTCATGGACTTCATCAGTCTATTAAGTGTGAAAAACCCAGCAGCGTTGCAGTTATTGACACACTCAAACCGGTGTTCCTGGTACCTACAACCATACCCTGTTCAAAGGCACTTAAATATTTTGTCTTGCCCATTCACCCTCTGAATGGCACACACAATGTCTCAATTGTCTCAAGTCTTAAAAATCCTTCTTTAACCTGTCTCCTCCCTTTCATCTACACTGATTGAAGTGGATTTAATAAGGGATCATAGGTTTCACCTGGATTCACCTGGTCAGTCTATGTCATAGAAAGCAGGTCTGGATGAAGGAGAGGAGACATGTTAAAGAAGGATTTCTAAGGTGTACCTAATGTTTTGTACACTCAGTGTATTGTACTGGTTTGACAATCATACCACTGACCGCCCCATGGTCAACCCCTCTTAATCCTGCTAATCTTTCAGCACCTCTTGTTAAAATCATCATGTGCGTGTGTGCGCGCGTTCCCGTTCCAGACTGTCCACATGTTAACCTGTATCTTCCATCTCTCTGTCTCTGTCTCTATGTGTCTCAGGTCAAAAAGCTTCACATATTACTGTAAACTGTGTCTGTGTGTATGTGTGCGTATGCATGCGTCCATATCTGAACATGCATATCTCTGTCTCTCTCAGGTCCAGAAGTTGCAGGCCATCCTGAAGCCCATGATGCTGCGTCGTCTCAAGGAGGACGTGGAGAAGAAGCTGGCTCCTAAGGAGGAAACCATCATTGAGGTGGGTATGTGCTTGTTTGCAATGTGTGCTTGAGATTGAGTTTTTGTGTTTTTTTGTCTTAGTTTTGCTGACTGATGTGGTTTCTGTGTATTGTCCTATATAATTGAATGTTTCTATATAATGTGGTCAGGTGGAGCTGACCAACATACAGAAGAAGTACTACAGAGCCATCCTAGAGAAGAACTTCTCCTTCCTGTCTAAAGGCGTCGGCCAGGCCAACGTCCCCAACCTGGTCAACACCATGATGGAGCTGAGGAAGTGTTGTAACCACCCCTACCTCATCAAAGGTACTGAACACACCACTACCTGACCCTAACCCCTACCTAACCCTAACTGTAACCAGGGTTGGGGTCAATTCCATTGAAATTCCAGTCAATTCAGAAGGTAAACCAAATTCCAATTCCCCATTGAAAAGCATTGAAGAGAATTGGAATTGGAATTTCAGTTTACTTCCTTAATTGACTGGAATTGCCCCAAGCCTGACTGTAAACTCAACCTGGTCAACACCATGATGGAGCTGAGAAGCTGCTGTAACCAGCATTACCTCATCAAAGGTACTAACAGTGATATAATCCAGGTTGTGGAACGCTGTATGTAGCCTCTTGATATATGGAAGGACATTGTATGCCGTGTGGGGTAGGCTGATTTGGGTAATTCCCGCCCATACCTTTAGTAAAGAGCTCTATAGCAGCCCCGGGGCAGAATGAAAACCTCTGAGTCAGAGACTTCCTCATTCCTCACTATCTTTCCCTATGGCGCTGTCTGTTTCTCTCACCCACCCTTCTCCCTCCATCTTTCTCCTAGCTGTGTCAGAACTCCTAGAACAGAGAAAGCAGGCCAGGAGATTGAGGCTCTGGAACAGATAATGGACTAACTTCACATCTCCCTCCATTCATCCCACATCCAAAAGCTGCCGTGTTGGTCCATTCCTCTTCCTCTCCCTCTTCCCTGCCCTCCTAGCTGTAATATATTTATGTCACTGGTGTACTTTTGCTCTGGTTAATCTGGTTTGACACAGTGCTCTCATACAAGGCCAGCCTAGTGAACCTTTGGCCTGTGGTTTGACAGCTGCTTCTGTTTGTACGTGACTGTGTGTGTGTGTGTGTGTGTCAGTTTTAATGAGGGCTAGGACAACTAAAGGATCAGCTTTAGAGTTGATAAACTTGGTATATGGGCTCCTGATTGGGACACTGCATCTCAATGCTAGAGGCATCACTACAGACACCCTGGTTCGTATCTAGGCTGTATCACAACCGGCTGTGATTGGGAATTCCATAGGGCAGCACACAATTGGCCCAGCGTCGTCCGGGTTTGACCAGTGTAGGCCGTCATTTTAAGTAAGAATTTGTTCTTAATTGACTTACCTAGTTAAATAAAGGTTAAATAAATAAAATAAAAACGTTGGTAACCAGTTTATAATAGCAATAAGGCACCTCCAGGGGTTTGTGGTATATGGACAATATACCACGGCTAAGGGCTGTTCTTAGGCACGACCTTAGCCATGGTATATTGGACATATACCACAAACCCGAGATGCCTTATTGCTATTATAAACTGGTTACCTGTCACGGATGACTAGGAGGGGAAGTTGGGAATCAGGCGCAGAGGGTTCGCGGAGAAATGCACTTTAAATGCACAATAACACCTCCGATACAATACACGTGAACAAAATATAATCCCGCACAAACAAGGGTGGGCTTCACAAGCTTAAATAGGTAAGCAAATCAAGAAAACACAAATAGGAACAGGTGCAACTCATAAGACTAAACTAACAGAAAAGGGAAAAGGGATCGGTAGCGGCTAGTAGGCCGGTGACGACGACCGCCGAGCACCGCCCGAACAGGCAGGGGAGCCAACTTCTAGTAGGCCCGGTGACGACGACCGCCGAGCACCGCCCAAACAGGCAGGGGAGCCAACTTCGGCGGGAGTCGTGACATTACCAAGTAATTAGAGCAGTAAAAATAAATGTTTTGTCATACCCGTGTTATACGGTCTGATATACCACGGCTGTCAGCCAATCAGCATTCAGGACTCGAACCACCCAGTAGTTTTTAGTATGTCAAATCAAAATATGGGTTGTTAGACTTGTTAAGCATTATAGAAGTCCTAATTCTCATACTGTCTTTGACCTGCATACAGATTAGTGTAGTTATGGTACCTTTCTTCATCAATGCTGGTTTGTGAGTTCAAGGCAGTGAGCTGTGTGTGTGAGTTGTCTCTTTGGTCATTCAGTTGCTTGGTCATTATCCTTCTAGCCAGTGACCAGAGAGAGAGTTCCTTGTACCGCCACCTCACTCAGGTCCACCCTATTTTTTCCAGTACCATATTGTACAAAATCGATTCCATGACAGAGTTGCTATTCCTGTCTGTCTTAAAGTAGGTACTGTATATGAACTGCATACAGATTAGGTCAAAATGGTAGCATGGTACCAGATTAAGTTTCATCCAGTCTTTTCCCAATAGAAGCCAAACTCTAGTGGCAACAGCGTTAGACGGGGGCCCGCCCTGCTTGTACAATTGTAGCAGCAACACTGATACCATCACTGACTTTATTTGTCTTTCCATTTCTCCCAGGTGCTGAGGAGAAGATCTTGGAGGACTTCCGAGAGGTGTACAGCCCTGTTGCCTTTGATTTCCACCTGCAGGCCATGGTGCAGTCGGCTGGTAAACTGGTCCTCATAGACAAGCTGCTGCCCAAGATGAAGGCCGGGGGACACAAGGTCCTCATCTTCTCCCAGATGGTCCGCTGTCTGGATATCCTGGAGGACTACCTCATCCAGAGAAGGTACTGCTGCCTGCCTCTCTTCTCGCCTTGTATTACTATGCTCCCAAGTACTCCACTCCAATAGAAGCCTGGAAATCAAGGTTCTCTTTCCTCAGATATTTCATATTGTGAGATGAGGTAGTTTGAGATGAGATATATAATGTTTATTACTTTGTGTCAGTGCATGTAGAATTTTAAATGCCCTCTGCAGTTTCAGCTAGGCTGATGCGGAAAAAGACAGGAATCATGCTTGAAAGGGTAATAGACTTTGTCATTTCCATTTTTCAGCTCCATTTTCAAAGTGAAGTATTTATGGTTTATTATCTGGTGTTAGCTAGCTAGCAGTTTGCAGTGCAACAAAAGCTGAATCACTCCAGTACTTTCCCTTATTAAATTGAATGTAGTTGAAGAGAAATGTTGAATATCTAAGCATTAGCCTCGCTCTTCAGTGACTGTCTGAGAAAGAGCCTTTTAAAGCCCCCAGTGCTCATCACTCCATAATGCTACCCAGAGCAGGGAGATGATAAAGACTGCGTAACAGAAGCAGAAAAATGTACCAAGACCCTTTCATTCAAGGTCTTAATCTCCTGGCTTAATGAGCTTCCTGTTTGCACGCTAAATGAAAAGGATATTATCCCAGCAGCCCGTCTAAGCTGAGGAAAGCGGGCAACTGGCCTGGTCTGTGTGGTCTCTCTATATCTTCCTCCCTTTCCCTCCTGATATCTCTGTCCTCTCTCTTCTTCTCCCTCTCTCTATCCTCTCCTCTTGTCTCTCTCACTATCCCGTGCCTGGCCCTGTGTTCTTCTCCCCTCCCTGCTTCTTTCTGGCACTCAAACCCCGAACCAAACCAGTGTAAACACACAAGGCGAGGTGCTCCGCTCAGTGGCAATGCAAGGCTTAGCCGGGGATCAGCGGCAGGTCACAGACTCCCTCGGGGAACTCCCACATCAGACAGAGGGAGAGAGGAGTATGTGAGTGGGTGGAGAGAAGTGGGTCACTGTAGAGGTGAGGTGTGTAAGGTGAAGAAGATGAGGGGTAGGATGTGGGGTGAGGCGAAGCCAGGGCTCCTGGGAAAGAGGCTGCTCTTGATCAGCGTGCTAAACCACCTTGTTCTCTGCCAGAGAAAGGGGGAGGAAGGATGAAAGTAGGGAGAGAGAGCAGAATAGAGAGAGAGGGGAAAAGAGAGACAGGAATGGAGGAAAGAAGGAGAGAACTAGTGAATGTTGTTTTACAGTGGGTGACAAAAACAAATTCCTGGAAATATTGTGTGGCAATTGGAGGCCTCTTAGTGTGTGATGGTTGGTGTTGTATCAGCTACTGTAAAGCTCAGTGTCGTACTGTATGTAAATGTTGCCCTTCATGATACTTGGATGTGACGCAAGAACATGTGTAATTATGTGTACTAGAAGATCCTACTCCAACCCTGCATGGTCCTGTGTTCCTCAGGTACCTGTATGAGCGTATCGATGGCAGAGTGAGAGGTAACCTGCGTCAGGCAGCTATAGACCGTTTCAGCAAACCCGACTCGGACCGCTTTGTGTTCCTGCTGTGTACCCGGGCTGGAGGTCTGGGCATCAACTTGACTGCTGCTGACACCTGTATTATCTTTGACTCAGACTGGAACCCACAGAACGACCTGCAGGTAAAGACACACAGACATTAAAAGTGACTTCAGCCTCCACTGTAATACAATTAGCAACGAAGGTGTGGTCACTTTCTATTTCAATTCAGTCAATTCAGGAAGTCCTTGAATTGAGAAGTGTCTTTTATATCCTATTATAATAGTTTAACTTTTTCATTGACACAGCTTGGATAGTGAAATGTATGTATTTATGACTAAGTCGTTTTGGATAAAAGCGTCTGCTAAATGGCATATATTATATTATATTATTATAGCAGAGCAACGATCTTGATCCTGAAGTAATTTTTATTGGACAAATATAAAATGTATTGGGCTGGTCATAACCAAGTTATTTTCTATTATTCTCAGGCCCAGGCTCGCTGCCATAGGATTGGTCAGAACAAGGCGGTGAAGGTGTACCGTCTGATCACCAGGAACTCTTACGAGCGGGAGATGTTTGACCGGGCCAGCCTCAAACTGGGCCTGGACAAGGCTGTGCTGCAGAGCATGAGTGGCAGAGAGAACAGCGTGCCGGGAGGAGGGGTGAGTCTGCTGTGTTCGTCATACACATACACACACACACACACACTGCAGCACCTGTATCATGCTCTATGCATTCGGAAAGTATTCTGACCCCTTGACTTTTTCCACATTTTGTTATGTTACAGCCTTATTCTAAAATTGATTAAATATTTATTTTTTTCTCAGCAATCTACACACAATAACCCATAATAACAAAGCAAAAACAGGTTTTCAGAGTTTTTTGCAAATGTATTACAAATAAAAAACAGATACCTTATTTACATAAGTATTCAGACCATTTGCTATGAGACTCGAAATTGAGCTCAGGTGCATCCTGTTTCCATTGATCATCCTTGAGATGTTTCTACAACCTAATTGGAGTCCACCTGTGGTAAATTCAATTGATTGGACATGATTTGGAAAAGCACACACCTGTCTATATAAGGTCCCACAGTTGACAGTGCGTATCAGAGCAAAAATCAAGCAATGATGTCGAAGGAATTGCCCGTAGAGCTCCGAGACAGAATTGTGTCGAGGCACAGATCTGGGGAAGGGTACCAAAACATTTCTACAGCATTGAAGGTCCGCAAGAACACAGTGGCCTCCATCATTCTTAAATGAAAGAAGTTTGGAACCACCAAGACTCTCCCTAGAGCTGGCCGCCCGGCCAAACTGAGCAATCGTCAAAGAGGTGACCAAGAACCCGATGGTCACTGACAGAGCTCTAGAGTTCCTCTGTGGAGATGGGAGAACCTTCCAGAATGACAACCATCTCTACAGCACTCCACCAATCAGGCCTTTATGGTAGAGTGAAAGCCACATGACAGCACGCTTGGAGTTTGCCAAAAGGCACCTAAAACTCTCAGATCATGAGAAACAAGATTATCTGGTCTAATGAAACCAAGTTTGAACTCTTTGGTCTGAATGCCAAGCGTCACATCTGGAGAAAACCTGGCACCATCCCTACGGTGTAGCATGGTGGTGGCAGCATCATGCTGTGGTAATGTTTTTCAGTGGCAGGGACTGGGAGACCAGTCAAGATTGATGCAAAGATGAATGGAGCAAGGTACAGAGAGATCCTTGATTAAAACCTGCTCCAGAGTGCTCAGGACCTCAGACTGGGGCAGAGGTTCACCTTCCAACAGGACAACAACGCTATGCACACAGCCAAGACAACACAGGAGTGGCTTCGGGACAAGTCTCTGAATGTCCTTGAGTGGCCCAGCCAGAGCCCGGACTTGAACCCGATCAAACTTCTCTGGAGAGACCTGAAAGTATCTGTGCAGCGACACTCCCCATCCAACCTGACAGAGCTTGAGAGGATCTGCAGAGAAGAATGGGAGAAACTCCCTAAATACAGGTGTGCCAAGCTTGTAGCGTCATACCCAAGAAGAGTAAATTATGTAATCGCTGCCAAAGGTGCTTCAACAAAGTACTGAGTAAAGGGCCTGAATACTTATGTAAATGTCATTTTTCTTATTTTAAAAAAAAAATATATATACATTTGCAAAGCAAAATATATATATATATGATTTTTGCTTTGTCATTATGGGGTATTGTGTGTAGATTGATGAGGGGAAAAAATTATTTCATCCATTTTAGAATAAGGCTGTAATGTAACAAAATGTGTAAAAAGTCAAGGGGACAGAATATATTCCGAAGGCACAAAATGTTAAGTCCATTCTACAAAATGAGAGTGTAGAAAGTGGACTGGTCAAAATAATAAACACAGCTTTGAGATATCCTCTTAGTGCATCATCAGTGTGTAGACGGAGCTTAGCTGTTTCTCTCTCTGGATTAGCTGGACTATCAGGAAGAAAGTGTTGAGCAGACATTATCACCACCAGCTGCATACTAACACACCATGGGTCAGCTGGGGGTTGCTGCTACTCTTAAAGATTTAAAAAGGTCTGGCATGTGATCCAGTTCAGCTTCAGTTCAACTAACTGTCTCGCTCCTCTGCGTTTCTCACACTAGAGTGTCTGTCTGTTTTTGTGTGGTGTTAATGCGTGTGCATGTGTTGTGCACATGTTTGTGTGTACAAGGATGTAATGTGTAAATAGTCCAGTCTGTGATCTACTGTAGTCCATCATCAGTTCCCCTAACACCCTCTCTGTTTCTCCTTCTCCCCCTCCCCTCTCTCCAGCCGACCCAGCAGCAGCTGTCTAAAAAGGAGATCGAGGACCTGCTGAGGAAAGGGGCGTATGGAGCTCTGATGGACGATGAGGATGAGGGGGCCAAGTTCTGTGAGGAGGACATCGACCAGATCCTTCAACGCAGGACCAAGACCATCACCATCGAGTCTGAGGGACGGGGATCGACCTTTGCCAAGGTACCCAGTGACTGAAAGAGCACCACACAGTGGTCATTGTTTGAATGTTGCTATCTTTTTCCTTTCTGCATGACTAACAGTAGTAACCAGTGTCTCCTGTCTACTCTCATGTCACTCTTCATCACAGACTCTCAGCTCTGTTAGGAGACTCAGACTTATCATTGAAGGAGACTCAGGAAGGAACAGTGAATCTGATTATCAAGGTTTAATGTGATATAATGTCTCCTTCTCTCTCAGGCCAGTTTTGTGGCATCCGGAAACCGCACAGATATTTCTCTGGACGACCCCAACTTCTGGGACAAGTGGGCCAAGAAGGCTGAGATTGACATGGACACTGCCAATGGCAGAGTAAGTAATGCTTTAGTTTAAACACTGAACCTGCTCTTTCTGGCCATGATGAGATATGTTATATAGGAGATAAGATCAATGCCATGTGTGAATTTGCTACAATAGTATCTGAGTATCTGTGTGTGTTCCTATTCCACAACAGAACAGCCTGGTAATTGACACTCCGAGGGTGAGGAAGCAGACCCGACCCTTCAGTGCCACTAAGGACGAGCTGGCAGAGCTGTCAGAGGGGGAGAGTGACAATGAGGACAAGCCCAAGCTCCGCCGGCCCCACGACCGCCTCAACAGCTATGGCAGGACAGAGTGCTTCAGAGTGGAGAAGAACCTACTAGTATACGGGTCAGTGACAGTGACTGGACCACTTATGCTAGATAATATACAAACCAACATTGATACTAAATAACAATGTTCTTTAATACTTATATTGGGGACCCACAGGATGTGCAGACTTGAGTTTCAGCCCAGACCAACCACATCTTGTTCTTAGTGTTACTGCTGTACAGTATTGTGTCTGTACTGTGGCTCTCCTGTGTTATCCATCTATATTGTACAGTGTTGTCTGTATTGAGGCTCTCCTGTGTTGTCCGTCTATATTGTACAGTATTGTGTCTGTACTGAGGCTCTCCTGTGTTGTCCATCTATATTGTACAGTATTGTGTCTGTACTGAGGCTCTCCTGTGTTGTCCATCTATATTGTACAGTATTGTGTCTGTACTGAGGCACTCCTGTGTTGTCCATCTATATTGTACAGTATTGTGTCTGTGCTGAGGCTCTCCTGTGTTGTCCTTCTATATTGTACAGTATTGTGTCTGTACTGAGGCTCTCCTGTGTTGTCCTTCTATATTGTACAGTATTGTGTCTGTACTGAGGCTCTCCTGTGTTGTCCTTCTATATTGTACAGTATTGTGTCTGTACTGAGGCTCTCCTGTGTTGTCCATCTATATTGTACAGTATTGTGTCTGTACTGAGGCTCTCCTGTGTTGTCCATCTATATTGTACAGTATTGTGTCTGTACTGAGGCACTCCTGTGTTGTCCTTCTATATTGTACAGTATTGTGTCTGTACTGAGGCTCTCCTGTGTTGTCCTTCTATATTGTACAGTATTGTGTCTGTACTGAGGCTCTCCTGTGTTGTCCATCTATATTGTACAGTATTGTGTCTGTACTGAGGCTCTCCTGTGTTGTCCATCTATATTGTACAGTGTTGTCTGTACTGAGGCTCTCCTGTGTTGTCCTTCTATATTGTACAGTGTTGTCTGTATTGAGGCTCTCCTGTGTTGGCCATCTATATTGTACAGTATTGTGTCTGTACTGAGGCTCTCCTGTGTTGTCCATCTATAATGTACAGTATTTGTCTCCAGTATTGACTCTCTCCTCTCCTGTGTCGTCCAGGTGGGGTCGTTGGAAGGATATCCTGCTCCATGGTCGTTTTAAGAAGCAGCTGACAGAGCGTGATGTAGAGTCTATCTGCAGAGCCCTTCTGGCCTACTGTCTGGTTCACTACCGCGGTGACGACAAGATCAAGAGCTTCATGTGGGACCTGATCGCCCCCTCCGAGGACGGACAGACCAAGGAACTACAGAACCACCTGGGTACGTTACAACCTCACAATGACCAAAGCCCAGGGGTCCAACCACAGATTAGAATCTGGTTCCTCTCAAGGAATTTTTCCTTTAAAGGGCATTTCCCCTT
This sequence comes from Oncorhynchus mykiss, assembly GCF_013265735.2. NCBI lineage: Eukaryota > Metazoa > Chordata > Actinopteri > Salmoniformes > Salmonidae > Oncorhynchus > Oncorhynchus mykiss. The sequence goes on along the minus strand of NC_048570.1, from coordinate 76,613,887 downwards.
ACCACTGTGCTATTGGTTTACTGTTAATGTTTTTAATGTGGGTTTATAAACCGGTGTCCATAACCACAAATTGTATCTGTGTTACTCCCTCAGGTCTGTCGACCCCAGTCCCCAGAGGCAGGAAAGGGAAGAAGATGAAGACTCAATCCAGCACATTTGACATCCAGAAGGCTGAGTGGATCAGGAAGCACAACCCAGAACACATGCTGCAGGACGAGGGATACAAGAAGCACCTCAAACACCACTGCAACAAGTAAGAAGCTACTCTTGGTACTATAGGCCTATAGTATTAAATATATTCAGTACACTTTTAGATTTTTTTTATGGTATTGTTGTCTAATAGTTACATTAACAAAGACAAGTTGTTTGTTCCAATGTGTCTAGGCTTGGTTTTTATTGATGTTGGAAATAAACATAGGTTATTGTCTCTGACGTATATAGAGTTGAGAACATTTTTGAAACGTCTCATATTTTGTATTTCCCTCAGTTTGCTTCAGTGTGTTGAAGCTAGCCTGTGTGAAAACATAATTATGTTTTTGTCAATAGCAGAGTTTTGACTCCTGCACATCAACACCACTGTCTGTAATTAAGACAAATTGAAGCAGCCATCTTCTCCATCTGTGGCTTTCCTCTATTAATGACCGTGAATCAGATTATAGATTACACTGCTGAATGATAATCATCTGAATGGGATTTTAACACAAACTAATAGCTGTCATTGATCTTTTATTGACAGATAGAATAAACTGATTACACTACAGCCAGGGATTTATTATATGTTATACTGTATACATAGATGATGATGATGGGGAGAAGAAAACAACTCTTACATCCAATGAAATGGTTTGAAATATGAACCTATAAGTTAGCAGATAATGGTTGTTGAGATATAAAACTTATCCAACTAGATGATGGTTGTTGGGATATAAAACTTATCCAACTAGATGATGGTTGTTGAGATATAAAACTTATCCAAATAGATGATGGTTGTTGAGATATAAAACTTATCCAACTAGATGATGGTTGTTGAGATATAAAACTTATCCAACTAGATGATGGTTGTTGAGATATAAAACAGCCAAATAGATGATGGTTGTTGAGATATAAAACTTATCCAACTAGATGATGGTTGTTGAGATATAAAACTTATCCAACTAGATGATGGTTGTTGAGATATAAAACTTATCCAACTAGATGATGGTTGTTGAGATATAAAACTTATCCAAATAGATGATGGTTGTTGAGATATAAAACTTATCCAACTAGATGATGGTTGTTGAGATATAAAACGTATCCAACTAGATGATGGTTGTTGAGATATAAAACTTATCCAACTAGATGATGGTTGTTGAGATATAAAACTTATCCAACTAGATGATGGTTGTTGAGATATAAAACTTATCCAACTAGATGATGGTTGTTGAGATATAAAACAGCCAAATAGATGATGGTTGTTGAGATATAAAACTTATCCAACTAGATCCTGGTTGTTGAGATATAAAACTTATCCAACTAGATCCTGGTTGTTGAGATATAAAACTTATCCAACTAGATGATGGTTGTTGAGATATAAAACAGCCAACTAGATGATGGTTGTTGAGATATAAAACTTATCCAACTAGATGATGGTTGTTGAGATATAAAACTTATCCAACTAGATGATGGTTGTTGAGATATAAAACTTATCCAACTAGATGATGGTTGTTGAGATATAAAACTTATCCAACTACATGATGGTTGTTGAGATATAAAACTTATCCAACTAGATGATGGTTGTTGAGATATAAAACTTATCCAACTAGATGATGGTTGTTGAGATATAAAACTTATCCAACTAGATGATGGTTGTTGAGATATAAAACTTATCCAACTAGATGATGGTTGTTGAGATATAAAACTTATCCAACTAGATGATGGTTGTTGATATATAAAACTTATCCAACTAGATCCTGGTTGTTGAGATATAAAACTTATCCAAATAGATGATGGTTGTTGAGATATAAAACTTATCCAACTAGATGATGGTTGTTGATATATAAAACTTATCCAACTAGATGATGGTTGTTGATATATAAAACTTATCCAACTAGATCCTGGTTGTTGAGATATAAAACTTATCCAAATAGATGATGGTTGTTGAGATATAAAACTTATCCAACTAGATGATGGTTGTTGATATATAAAACTTATCCAACTAGATCCTGGTTGTTGAGATATAAAACTTATCCAACTAGATCCTGGTTGTTGAGATATAAAACTTATCCAACTAGATCCTGGTTGTTGAGATATAAAACTTATCCAACTAGATGATGGTTGTTGAGATATAAAACTTATCCAACTAGATCCTGGTTGTTGAGATATAAAACTTATCCAACTAGATCCTGGTTGTTGAGATATAAAACTTATCCAACTAGATGATGGTTGTTGAGATATAAAACTTATCCAACTAGATCCTGGTTGTTGAGATATAAAACTTATCCAAATAGATGATTGTTGTTGAGATATAAAACTTATCGAACTAGATCCTGGTTGTTGAGATATAAAACTTATCCAACTAGATGATGGTTGTTGAGATATAAAACTTATCCAACTAGATCCTGGTTGTTGAGATATAAAACTTATCCAAATAGATGATTGTTGTTGAGATATAAAACTTATCCAACTAGATCCTGGTTGTTGAGATATAAAACTTATCCAACTAGATGATGGTTGTTGAGATATAAAACTTATCCAACTAGATCCTGGTTGTTGAGATATAAAACTTATCCAACTAGATGATGGTTGTTGAGATATAAAACTTATCCAACTAGATCCTGGTTGTTGAGATATAAAACTTATCCAAATAGATGATGGTTGTTGAGATATAAAACAGCCAAATAGATGATGGTTGTTGAGATATAAAACGTATCCAACTAGATCCTGGTTGTTGAGATATAAAACTTATCCAACTAGATCCTGGTTGTTGAGATATAAAACTTATCCAAATAGATGATGGTTGTTGAGATATAAAACAGCCAAATAGATGATGGTTGTTGAGATATAAAACTTATCCAACTAGATGGTGGTTGTTGAGATATAAAACTTATCCAACTAGATGGTGGTGAAATGTGTTAAACTACAGTAAATAGATTTAGGTTGCGGTCTTTCTAAAGGGGGTTGTTTGGGGGTTTGTCTCCTGCCATCCTGCTTTAAACAGAGTCATGCAGGGCTTCCACAGAAAGTTCCCCATTGTTCCCAGAGCAGTAGTGCTGAAGCCAGGGATCGTGTGATGGGAGGCTCTCTGGTCAAACGGGGACACACTCTGTGGCTTTGCTGACCTCCGCGTTTTCCCCTCAGGGAGGAATGTGGACTGGCGTGGGGATGGGGCATGCACAAGCATGGCCCCCTACTGTCCCTGTCCCACACAGAGATCCAGCACCCTGTCCTATGATAATGACATTTAGAAGATGTGTGTTCAATACTGTGTAGCTACTAGTACTGGCCTGTTAGGAATGTAAGGTTAAGACTGACGAGGCCTGTGTTCTGTTGGGATATGTGTAACATTCTCAGTATGACTTGTGCTAGTACATGTCATATATATGATCTGCATATGATTGTGGGTGTGTGTTTACCTTTATGTATCTGACTGTTTGTATCATGTGGACTGTTTGTAGTGTGTGTGTGTGTGTGTGTGTGTGTGTGAGTACTCACACTCATGTGCATGTATGTCTGGGGCAGAGAGGTTCCCTTCTCCGACAGATACCTCCCACACTCCAGGCTGTCTGTCTGAGTGTAAGAGAGAGAGGGAATGCGTGATGTAGGGCCTTGCTGACAGCCACAGGAAACAGCAGCTGCTGCAGGGAGACCCAGGGCACAGCCCCTCAGAGGCAGGGAGGGAGGGGAGAGGCCTGGACCTCTATGGCACAGACACTGTCTCAGTCTCTATGGCACAGACACTGTCTCAGTCTCTATGGCACAGACACTGGCTCAGTCTCTGTGGCATAGACACTGTCTCAGTCTCTATGCCACAGACACTGTCTCGCTCTCTGTGGCACAGACACTGTCTCGCTCTCTGTGGCACAGACACTGTCTCGCTCTCTGTGGCACAGACACTGTCTCGCTCTCTGTGGCACAGACACTGTCTCGCTCTCTGTGGCACAGACACTGTCTCGCTCTCTGTGGCACAGACACTGTCTCGCTCTCTGTGGCACAGACACTGTCTCGCTCTCTGTGGCACAGACACTGTCTCGCTCTCTGTGGCACAGACACTGTCTCGCTCTCTGTGGCACAGACACTGGCTCAGTCTCTGTGGCATAGACACTGTCTCAGTCTCTATGCCACAGACACTGTCTCGCTCTCTATGGCACAGACACTGTCTCGCTCTCTATGGCACAGACACTGTCTCGCTCTCTATGGCACAGACACTGTCTCGCTCTCTATGGCACAGACACTGTCTCGCTCTCTATGGCACAGACACTGTCTCGCTCTCTATGGCACAGACACTGTCTCGCTCTCTATGGCACAGACACTGTCTCGCTCTCTATGGCACAGACACTGTCTCGCTCTCTATGGCACAGACACTGTCTCGCTCTCTATGGCACAGACACTGTCTCGCTCTCTATGGCACGGACACTGTCTCGCTCTCTATGGCACGGACACTGTCTCGCTCTCTATGGCACGGACACTGTCTCGCTCTCTATGGCACGGACACTGTCTCGCTCTCTATGGCACGGACACTGTCTCGCTCTCTATGGCACGGACACTGTCTCGCTCTCTATGGCACGGACACTGTCTCGCTCTCTATGGCACGGACACTGTCTCGCTCTCTATGGCACGGACACTGTCTCGCTCTCTATGGCACGGACACTGTCTCGCTCTCTATGGCACGGACACTGTCTCGCTCTCTATGGCACGGACACTGTCTCGCTCTCTATGGCACGGACACTGTCTCGCTCTCTATGGCACGGACACTGTCTCGCTCTCTATGGCACGGACACTGTCTCGCTCTCTATGGCACGGACACTGTCTCGCTCTCTATGGCACGGACACTGTCTCGCTCTCTATGGCACGGACACTGTCTCGCTCTCTATGGCACGGACACTGTCTCGCTCTCTATGGCACGGACACTGTCTCGCTCTCTATGGCACGGACACTGTCTCGCTCTCTATGGCACGGACACTGTCTCGCTCTCTATGGCACGGACACTGTCTCGCTCTATGGCACGGACACTGTCTCGCTCTCTATGGCACGGACACTGTCTCGCTCTCTATGGCACGGACACTGTCTCGCTCTCTATGGCACAGACACTGTCTCGCTCTCTATGGCACAGACACTGTCTCGCTCTCTATGGCACAGACACTGTCTCGCTCTCTATGGCACAGACACTGTCTCGCTCTCTATGGCACAGACACTGTCTCGCTCTCTATGGCACAGACACTGTCTCGCTCTCTATGGCACAGACAGTGACGAGCTAGGCACAGCATTTCAGTCATCTGCCGTGACGAGCTAGGCACAGCATTTCAGTCATCTGCCGTGACGAGCTAGGCACAGCATTTCAGTCATCCGCCGTGACGAGCTAGGCACAGCATTTCAGTCATCCGCCGTGACGAGCTAGGCACAGCATTTCAGTCATCTGCCGTGACGAGCTAGGCACAGTATTTCAGTCATCTGCCGTGACGAGCTAGGCACAGCATTTCAGTCATCTGCCGTGACGAGCTAGGCACAGCATTTCAGTCATCCGCCGTGACGAGCTAGGCACAGCATTTCAGTCATCCAGGAGGAAATTGAGAATGTGTGTGAGAGAGAGTGTGATATTTTTATTGTGTATATGCATGAGTTTGTGTGTGTGTGTGTGTGTTTACGGACGTGAGTGCGTGTGAAAGCTGTTCTGCTCTCTCAGCGTTTGTGCGTGCTGAGGCTTTGTGGTGACCGTGGGCGGGGCTGTGTCTGTGTGCAGGGTGTTGCTGCGGGTTAGAATGCTCTACTACCTGAAACAAGAGGTGATGGGAAGCCAGTCACAGAAGATACTGGACGGCGTGGACTCCAGGTGAGCTGAACTTTCACCTGTTTTACAACCAAACAGCTCTGAACATCGATACCCTTAGAGTAGAGCACACAACATTTCCGAAGCTCACAGGCACTCTCTCTGTCTATCCTCTAATTGGTCATTTCAGTTATTAGATTATTTGAAGAGGATTACACTATTTACTCCATTATTTTGAGATGGTCGGATTGATCGGGGGCTATTCAGGCTAGACTGAATGTTATGCCAAACAGTTCAGCCAGGCTGCCAGCACTATGCCAGTATTTGTTTAAGTTTGGGATTTCTGGTAAGCTGCTGGCATGCAAATTCAGCTGACACATCGTTTTAGAAGGTTCCGTTTACATTCACTTTTTATATAAAAACCTGTTCATTCATAGGCCCATGTTGTTCATGTTTTCCATGGTAAGGACATAGACCATACATGACAGGTTGTTCCCATACATACTGTAGCTGTCTCTATCTATCACCATGTCTGAAGGAGGGCACAGCTAGTCAGACTCAGGGAAGGAAGGTCCATGTATAACGGAGGGCACAGCTAGTCAGACTCAGGGAAGGAAGGTCCTTGTATAACAGAGGGCACAGCTAGTCAGACTCAGGGAAGGAAGGTCCATGTATAACGGAGGGCACAGCTAGTCAGACTCAGGGAAGGAAGGTCCATGTATAACGGAGGGCACAGCTAGTCAGACTCAGGGAAGGAAGGTCCATGTATAACAGAGGGCACAGCTAGTCAGACTCAGGGAAGGAAGGTCCATGTCTGAAGGAGGGCACAGCTAGTCAGACTCAGGGAAGGAAGGTCCATGTATAACGGAGGGCACAGCTAGTCAGACTCAGGGAAGGAAGGTCCATGTATAACGGAGGGCACAGCTAGTCAGACTCAGGGAAGGAAGGTCCATGTATAACAGAGGGCACAGCTAGTCAGACTCAGGGAAGGAAGGTCCATGTATGAAGGAGGGCACAGCTAGTCAGACTCAGGGAAGGAAGGTCCATGTATAACGGAGGGCACAGCTAGTCAGACTCAGGGAAGGAAGGTCCATGTATGAAGGAGGGCACAGCTAGTCAGACTCAGGGAAGGAAGGTCCATGTATAACGGAGGACACAGCTATTCAGACTCAGGGAAGGAAGGTCCATGTATAACGGAGGGCACAGCTAGTCAGACTCAGGGAAGGAAGGTCCATGTATAACGGAGGGCACAGCTAGTCAGACTCAGGGAAGGAAAGTCCATGTATAACAGAGGGCACTGCTAGTCAGACTCAGGGAAGGAAGGTCCATGTATAACAGAGGGCACAGCTAGTCAGACTCAGGGAAGGAAGGTCCATGTCTGAAGGAGGGCACAGCTAGTCAGACTCAGGGAAGGAAGGTCCATGTATAACAGAGGGCACAGCTGGTCAGACTCAGGGAAGGAAGGTCCATGTATAACAGAGGGCACAGCTAGTCAGACTCAGGGAAGGAAGGTCCATGTATAACAGAGGGCACAGCTAGTCAGACTCAGGGAAGGAAGGTCCATGTATAACAGAGGGCACAGCTAGTCAGACTCAGGGAAGGAAGGTCCATGTATAACAGAGGGCACAGCTGGTCAGACTCAGGGAAGGAAGGTCCATGTATAACAGAGGGCACAGCTAGTCAGACTCAGGGAAGGAAGGTCCATGTATAACGGAGGGCACAGCTAGTCAGACTCAGGGAAGGAAGGTCCATGTCTGAAGGAGGGCACAGCTAGTCAGACTCAGGGAAGGAAGGTCCATGTATAACAGAGGGCACAGCTGGTCAGACTCAGGGAAGGAGGGTCCATGCATAACAGAGGGCACAGCTGGTCAGACTCAGGGAAGGAAGGTCCATGTATAACGGAGGGCACAGCTAGTCAGACTCAGGGAAGGAAGGTCCATGTCTGAAGGAGGGCACAGCTAGTCAGACTCAGGGAAGGAAGGTCCATGTATAACAGAGGGCACAGCTGGTCAGACTCAGAGGAAAGTCAGTAGTCACTCCACCTGCTGGTTAAAGATGGATCAGCAGCTTCTCAGAACCAATACTATTAAGGAGGGTATTCAGAAGTGGGTGAGGAAAAACGTTGACTATTTCTAGCCTCCAGACACATTTTCAGCCTTGATGCTGAAAGCTCATGGTTTTGGGTGTACCATGCTGTTGCTTATCTGAGAATCAATGTTGGGATGGAAACCCAGCTGTCATAGTACCCATGAGTCTCCCATGCTGTTGTACCCATAAGTCCCTGTTCCTCCTGTCATGATGTTTTCTGTCCACACCCCCTCCTTCTCATCAGTGAGATCAAGATCTGGGTTCCTGAGCCCGACAGCTCTGAGCTACCAGCCCTGTGGTGGGACAACATCTCTGACAAGTGTCTGCTGTTGGGGGTCTACAAGCACGGTGAGTCAACAACAGGGACCAGGCCTGAGACATCTAGAATGTGTGATACTAGGGCTACGATTGTGGGTTTACTAGAATGGATATAGGAACAGAGCCTAGACAAATGTAGAGATTGAAAACGGATCAGGGGGAATTCATCAGATACGGTGTAGTATGTACAATTCTGAGTTAGTGTCATGTGGAAAATGTACTGTAGGTGTTTCATGTTCTTCCACAGGGATGTAGTTAACACTGGATGACAGCTGTCACACTCACCTTTAGGGGAAAGTGGTCAGCTGTATGCTTGTTTTTTATCTCTTCATGTTTCCAAGTTCTAACCTCTGTTTGCTTACCTCTCCACTGTGGTCCACTATACAGGTTATGAGAAGTATAACACAGTGCGTGCAGACCCTGCCCTCTGCTTCCTAGAGCGGGTGGGCCGGCCAGACGAGAAGGCCATCGCTGCTGAACAGAGAGCCAATGACTTCATGGATGGGTAGGTAACATTACACATCATGACTGACTGACTGAGTCAGGTAGTTAGCTTGTCGGTCTCCTCCACTGACTCAGACAGGGCTTAAACACACAATGACACACTTAAAACGTTTCAGTTGTTGTAACACTTTTTATAACCAGTCATTAAACTATGATAGAAAAGGAAGAAACCAGAAACTGATATTATTGTAAAAACCTTTTCTGAAGTGAATCTGAGTCCGTGTTTAGTTCAGAGCTGTTAGGAGCTGCCTGCAAGTTCCCCTGTCTGTTACCTTGTGTGGCCCTTGCTGACTGACTGAATAACTGGCTGACTTACTGGCTGGCTGGCTGGCTGGCTGACGGTTGTTATCTGTGTTTGCAGGGACGTGGATGACCCAGAATACAAGCCTGCCCCAGCCTTGCTGAAGGACGATATGGAGGTGAGGCCACAGTGAACGGGGGCAGAACAGAGCCAGCACAGCTACAGATAAGGCTGCTGTACACACTGACTGGCATGTGTATTCTCTGCCCCTGTAGAGACTAGATAATACAGGTTGTTTTGAGTGTTATTGTGTCCAGTTCTGTGTCCAGTGTTTTAACACACACTTCTCTCCTCCATAGGATGACGCCTCCTCTCCTGGAGATCTGGTTGTCTCAGACAACCCTGGAGGTCAGTTACATCTTTCTATTCAGTCTCTTTCTACTCAGCTTTTGTACTATCACAACCAATACACATCATATCACAATATCTACTACCAGTCACTACTACTACCAGTCACTACTACTACCAGTCACTACTACTACTAGTCACTACTACTAATACTGCTACTACCAGTCACTACTACTACTACTATTACTACTACTACTACTACTACTAATACTGCTACTACAAGTCACTACCACTACTACCAGTCACTACTACTAATACTGCTACTACAAGTCACTACTACTACTACCAGTCACTACTACTACTACTAATACTGCTACTACAAGTCACTAATTCTACTACTACCAGTCACTAATACTACTACTACAAGTCACTACTAATACTACCAGTCACTATTACTACCCGTAACTACTACTACTACTAATACAAGTCACTACTAATACTACCAGTCACTACTACTACTAATGCTACCAGTCACTACTACTACTACTGCTACCAGTCACTACTAATACTGCCAGTCACTACTACTACCAGTCACTACTACTACTACTACTAAACTCAGCAAAAAAAGAAACGTCCTATTTTCAGGACCCTGTCTTTCAAAGATAATTTGTAAAAATCCAAATAACTTCACAAATCTTCATTGTAAAGGGTTTACTTTAACACTTTTTCCCATGCTTGTTCAATGAACCATCAATAATTAATGAACATGCACCTGTGGAACGGTCGTTAAGACACAACAGCTTACAGACGGTAGGCAATTAAGGTCACAGTTATGAAAACTTAGGACACTAAAGAGGCCTTTCTACTGACTCTCAAAAACACCAAAAGAAAGATACCCAAGGTCCCTGCTCATCTGCGTAAACATGCCTTAGGCAAGCTGCAAGGAGGCATGAGGACTGCAGATGTGGCCAGGGCAATAAATTGCAATGCCCGTACTGCGAGACGCCTAAGACAGAGCTACAGGGAGACAGGACGGACAGCTGGTCGTCCTCGCAGTGGCAGACCACGTGTAACAACACCTGCACAGGATCGGTACATCCGAACATCACACCTGCGGGACAGGTACAGGATGGCAACAACAACTGCCCGAGTTACACCAGGAACACACAATCCCTCCATCAGTGCTCAGACTGTCCGCAATCAGCTGAGAGAGGCTGGACTGAGGGCTTGTAGGCCTGTTGTAAAGGCTGGTCCTCACCAGACATCACCAGCAACAACGTTGCCTATGGGCACAAACACACCGTCACTGGATCAGACAGGACTGGCAAAAAGTACTCTTCACTGACGAGTCGCGGTTTTGTCTCACCAGGGGTGATGGTCGGATTCGCGTTTATCGTCGAAGGAATGAGCGTTACACTGAGGCCTGTACTCTGGAGCGGCATCAATTTGGAGGTGGAGGGTTCGTCATGGTCTGGGGCGGTGTGTCACAGCATCATCGAACTGAGCTTGTTGTCATTGCAAGGAAATCTCAACGCTGTGTGTTACAGGGAAGACATCCTCCTCCCTCATGTGGTACGCTTCCTGCAGGCTCATCCTGACATGACCCTCCAGCATGACAATGCCACCAGCCATACTGCTCGTTCTGTGCGTGATTTCCTGCAAGACAGGAATGTCAGTGTTCTGCCATGGCCAGCAAAGAGCACGGCTTGCAATCCCATTGAGCACATCTGGGACTTGTTGGATCGGAGGGTGAGGGCTAGGGCCATTCCCCCCAGAAATGTCCGGGAACTTGCAGATGCCTTGGTGGAAGAATGGGGTAACATCTCACAGCAAGAACTGGCAAATCTGGTGCAGTCCATGAGGAGGAGATGCACTGCAATACTTAATGCAGCTGGTGGCCACACCAGATACTGACTGTTACTTTTGATTTTGACCCCCCTTTGTTTAGGGACACATTATTCAATTTCTGTTAGTCACATGTCTGTGGAACTTGTTCAGTTTATGTCTCAGTTGTTGAATCTTGATATGTTCATACAAATATGTACACATACAAATATATACACATGTTAGGCTTGCTGAAAATAAACAGTTGACAGTGAGAGGACGTTTTTTGTTGTTGCTGAGTTTACTACTACTACTACCAGCTACTACTACTACTACCAGTCACCACTAATACTACTATTACTACTCGCTACTACTACAACTAGTTAATACTACTACTACTACCAGTTAATACTACTACTACTACCAGTCACCACCACTACTACTACTACTACCAGTCACGACTAATACTACTACTACTACTACTACTACTACAGCTAGTTAATACTACTGCTACTACTACCAGTCACCACCACTACTACAACTATCAGTCACTACTACTACTACTACCAGTCACTACTATTACAACAACAACAAGTACTATATATTTTATTACCAACAGTCACTTCTATTACAAACAGTCACTACTAGTAGTGCTTCTACTGCTGGAACTACAACTTCTTCCACTACTATAAAACAACTTAAAAGGTGTTCTCCCTGGTTAAACAATGTGTGTGTTGTGTATGTGTGCTCTCCAGAGGGTGCTCCAGTGATGATGGAGGGGTTAGGTGGTGGAGGAGGAGGAGACGCAGCCTACTGGCCCTCCTCCTCAGTGCTAACAGCCAGACTGAGACGTCTGATCACAGCCTCTCAGCGCTACACCAAGTCCAGACAGATCCTCCACATCCACCAGACCCAGCACACCACCCAGGTCACGCCCTCACTGTGTCCCCTGCCACCCACCCTCAACGACACTATCAACCCCAAGATGGCCGCCAAGATAGAACGCCAGCAGAGGTGAGTGAAGCTGCAAGGCCTAGACAGAAACGTAAAGTTAGCCACGGTCTATAACTTATACCACTGTCTCATTCTCTCTTCCTCTTTCTGTCCTCCCTCTCTCTGTGTATATCTCTATCTCTACCCCTGTTTTTCTTTCTCTCTGTTTCTCTCTCCCTCCCTCTCTCCCCAGATGGACGAGGCGAGAGGAAGCTGATTTTTACCGTGTGGTGTCTACCTTTGGTGTGGTGTTTGACCCAGACCTGGGCCGTTTCGACTGGACCAAGTTCAGAGCCATGGCTCGGCTGCACAAGAAGACAGACGAGAGTCTGCAGAAGTACCTGTGGGCCTTCACTGCCATGTGCAGGAGAGTGTGTCGCCTGCCACCCAGAGAAGGAGGTGAGAGAGATACTGTTCATCTGTGCTGTGCCACCTGTAGAAAGGGTGTGGAAGTCAATATACTTATAAGCTGAATACTGTGTTGTGTGCTTACCAATACCTGATTATAATGTGCTACAGTATGTCAAGGTTAATGATTTCAGGAAATGCTGGGGAAACAAGCAAGTGATAAGGTTAACGATCAATGGAAAGTTAAACAGTGAGTGGAATGAGTCCACACAAAATGCAAACACAGATGTATGAATTATGCAGGACAGCCTTATTCTCTCTCTCCCTCTCTCTAGACACAGCAGTGGACCCCTCTCTGTCCATTCAGCCCATCACAGAGGAGCGTGCATCTCGTACCCTCTACAGAGTAGAGCTGCTGCGCCAGGTCAGGGAACAGGTCCTGCGCCACCCCTTGCTCTATGAGCGCCTGCCCCTGTGCCAGCTGGGCTCGGACCTGCCCGTGTGGTGGGAGACCGGTACCCACGACCGAGACCTCCTAATCGGGGCCACCAAGCACGGCGTCAGCCGCACAGACTACCACATCCTCCGAGACCCAGAGCTCTGCTTCATGGCTGCCCAGCGCAACTACAGCCAGAATAAAGGAGTCCAACAGCCATCCCAGACCCCTACTCCGCTCTTGAATCCCCAGTACCAGGCTAGTAGAGACCCAGCCTTGGCAGAGTCCCCAGTGCCAACCCCAGCCCAGATGGAAAGGGAGGACATCCCGGGGGCAGTGCCCAAAGAAGAACCTCTCTCGGAGGGGGAGGAGCGCATGGAGAGAGGGGGCCAGGTGGAGGGGGAGAGGTGGAGTCCCCAGCCTGCCCCTCTCACCCCTACAGGGATAGAGGAGAAGCCTGACCTGGGGGTGGTGAAAGGAGAGAACGAGAGCCACATGGTGGCGGCACGGACCAAGCCACTCACACCCAACTCAGCCGCCAGGAAAGAGAAGAAAGCCAATAAAAGAAGTCGAAGAGAGGCCAGACGAGCCGCCTCCGCAGCATCAGACTCCGACTCGGACGGCTCCTCCTCCAGCTCTTCATCACGATCTTCTTCATCATCGTCATCGTCGTCCTCTTCCTCCTCACGCTCCGGATCCAGCTCCTCTTCGTCTTCATCCTGCTCATCAGGCTCCTCATCTTCCTCTTCCTCATCTTCATCTTCCTCTGTTGGCAGTGAGAGTGAGGGAGAGGAAGGAAAGATCAAGGGTGAGTGCTGTTATTATTATTTTGGTTCTTGCAGTGAAAGACTATTACAGTGCCATTGAGGCAATTAATGTTGTGATTTTGACAAAGTTGTTAGGCTGTCTGAAGTTGTGTTGTATATTTTGAGGTTTTCTGAAGTAGAGTTATATTGCATGTTCTTCCAGTTCCGACAGTGGCCATCGTGAAGGGATTTGACGAAGACAGTGTGGCGTCTCTCAGCACCACTCAGGATGAGATGCAGGACAGTCACGTGACAGAGAACGGCAGCAACAACTCACACCACCACCCCTTCCAGGGAGGATACATGCTGGCTGCATCCTACTGGCCCAAGGTAAACACACACACCAAACCTCTTAGTGTTTCAGTTCTAGCCTGAGTTAGTTTCCTGAGAATCCCAACCATGTTGAAACAGCCCTTAGGAGAGTGCTGTTCACGTTAATCCAGTTTTATTTCATCCTTCCACCAGACGATATAGTCCGGGCAAAAGCCAATCAGCATCCAGGATCCAAACAACTTGTTTTATAATGTCCCCTGTCCCCCTGTAGGACCGTGTGATGATCAACCGTCTGGACAGTATCTGCCAAGCAGTGCTGAAGGGGAAGTGGCCGGGGGCCCGGCGGTCGTACGAGGCAGGAGGGGCTGTAGCCTCCTTCTACACCACCAAGCTGCTGGACAATGCAGCTGCGGCCAACAACAGCAGCAACCTCTGCTCAGCTTCCGCCTTGGCCTCAGAGGACCCCTCTGCCTCCCCTCAGGGTTCAAAGGTGAAGAAGCATGTTGCAGGAGAAAAGGAGTTCTCAGTGAAAATGAATGAAGTATGTTGATTTCCGTTACTCCCCTCTCGTAGGACCCCACACTACTCCAAAGCCTAATTCTGGTGTTTCAGCATGTTTTGTTGGGGATTTTGATTTTGTTGTTTTGGCTGCTGCCTACAACACTGATTTGTTTAATAGTAATATCCTCTTTAATTTCTACCCACTCCATGTGGATTGGGATCCGGGGCTGTAATTACATTTTTACATAAATCAGTCGTTCATGGATGGGAAGCTAATAAGAAGCTTAGTGTGGGGAGACACTGGGGTTTGAGAGGGTTCATCTGATTGAGATGGGGCTGGCTCGCTATTGTGGGGGATTGTGATGGGGCTCTAGTACTGTGGGTGTTCTGTCTCTAATGGGGCTGATAGCAGCTGGGCTATTAACCATGCAGGCCTGCTTCCTGCTTGCTTTGATACTACAGTAGCTAGCTATGAGCCTACATTGCCATATCAACAGAGGGAGGAGCATTTGTGTCAAATATTCTATAAAATGGCCACTGACTTGCTGCTACAGTGTTGCTGGGGCTTTCCTGACCAATTTGGCTGGAATTTTGACCTTAATAAGGAAAATGCTGAAAGCTGCAGCTTTCCCTGTGACATAGTCCTTCAGTAAACTCCTGACATTGCATAGTCAACTTACCCTATATGCTACAGTATATGCTGTTTCCCTACCCATAACTATCCCAACTTCCAAGCATACAGAATGCTCTGTATGACAAGCCAACAAAGTATTGTGCCAATGCAGTGAAAACAAGCACTTAGACCCCCTCCCTTTTTCTGTTCTTTTTTTGGGGGGGGTTCTGTAGAAGGGGCTCCAATGCCATCAGACAGTGTGACCTTGTGTTTCTGTGTAATTGACTGACTGCCCCTCTCTGCAGCAGGAGGGGGGTCTGAAGCTGACCTTCCAGAAGCAGGGGCCCGGCCAGCCCCTGAAGAGGCCCCTGGAGCCTGAGGAGGGGCCCCTGAGCCAGCAGCAGTACCTTACAAGGCTCCATGAGCTCCAGAGTGCCTCAGACACCAGTCTGGCTGACTTCACCAAGCCCCAGGCTGCCAGCTTCCCACAGGGTACATACAGACTAGGGCTGACCACAAAGTCCTGTTTTTACAGAAATGTATTGTTAGTTTATACAATTGATAGTACATACTAGGCAGGTAGCCTAGTGGTTAGATCGTTGGACTAGTAACCGGAAGGTTGCAAGATCTAATCCCCGAGCTGACAAGGTAAAAGTCTGTCGTTCTGCTCCTGAACAAGGCAGTTAACCACTGTTCCTAGGCCGTCATTGAAAATTAGAATTTGTTCTTAACTGACTTGCCTAGTTAAATAAAGGTAAAAACAATTTAAATACCTGTCTGGTAAAGAATACCCTTCATGAGAAATCTCAAAGCTAAACTGTGTTTTTTATTTGCCACCACTAGATGACAGCAAAGATACATTTTCCCATATGTTGTACATTCATGATGGTGATGGTGTGTACTGCTTTAGTCTTCTGTTTTAATCTGGGACATGTTGTTTCCAGCATCTACAGGTCTGGCAGGTCAGATGAAGCTGAACGGAGGTATGGATGGCCAGCCGGTGGTGAAGAGGAGGAGAGGAAGGAGGAAGAATGTGGAGGGGATGGACCTGCTCTTTATGAACAGGAAAAGAGGACCAGCCGTGCCTGAAAGCGTAAGATCTTAATTTACTTTTCTCTCTTCTCTTTGGGGCTCTACGTCTTCCATGTCAATCCTCTCACTCAGATCTTGCTATCTTAGGTCCTTCAACACTGGCTACTGGAAAGCTACATGTGATTGCATGGTTGTAAGAGATATTTAAAGTTTGAAGAGTATGCTTAAATGTGTTTACCTAGCAATTGAAAATATAATATAGGATTTATTGTGTATACTGAAGTATAGGAGGCCGTATGAGGGCTGTGCTAGCATGCCTATACAAATACTAGCCACTAGATATTCACTGATGGGATGATGTCTACCCTGCATCTCCAGGTGCCCCCGGCGTGGGGTGGTATGAGTCAGGCTGGCACTGGGCTGTCTATTGCCTCAGGGCAGGTTAACCCCCTAGGGGCCCAGGGCCCTATGGACACAGAGAGCAGAGTCTCTGTCATCAACCTGAAAGATGGGACCCGTCTGGCCGGAGACGATGCCCCCAGGAGGAGGGAGCTGGAACTGTGGCTCAAAGAACACCCAGGCTTTGTGGCTGACACAGGGGCCTTCATCCCTGTGAGTCCCTCCCTTCCTCTTCCTCACCCTCTGATTCTCCATTCCTCTATCCCTAACCCAGGGTTTATTAAGGGCTGTGAATATACTGTACAACTACAATAGACATCCGTCAGGGTTATGGTCAATTCCATTTCCATTCAGTCAATTCATCACATAAACAGAAATTCCATTTGCAATGTGAATCAAATTTTCATTGACAGAAGATATTGTTTTGGATGTAGTCCTGTAGTTGAACCTCTGTATCCCTGACCCTCTCTTCTCCACCTCAGGGAGTGAATAAGAGGCAGCTGGAGCAGTTCCAGCAGGATGGTAGACCCAAGCAGAAGAGGCATCGCTGCAGGAACCCCAACAAGATCGATGTCAACAGTCTGACAGGAGAGGAGAGGGTCCAGATCATCAACAGGAGAAATGCACGCAAGGTGAGGCAGCAGTAGGTGTGTGTGTGTGTGTGTGCGTGCGTGCTGTACAACTTCTACTTTGTCTCATGTTGTCCTCCCGTCCTCTCCCCAGGTTGGTGGGGCCTTCGCCCCCCCTCTAAAGGACCTGTGTCGGTTCCTTCAGGAGAACCCAGAGTACGGGGTTCCACCAGAGTGGGCCGACGTCGTCAAGCAGTCGGTAAGTCTGACAGCCTTTACCTCCTTCATATGCTGTAGAACACCCCACAGGTCTACTTCACGTGTATACAAGAGGAATAATAGAACTACATGTATCTAGCTTGACTAGTTGTCAGTGCAGTGACTGTGGTATAGTTAAGCAATAAGCCCCGAGGGGCTGTGGTATATGGCCGATATACCACGGCTAATCAAATCAAATCTTATTTGTCACATACACATGGTTAGCAGATGTTAATGCGAGTGTAGCAAAATGCTTGTGCTTCTAGTTCCGACAATGCAGTAATAACCAACAAGTAATCTACCTAACAATTCCACAACTACTACCTTATACACACAAGTGTAAAGGGATAAAGAATATGTACATACAAATATATGAATGAGTGATGGTACAGAACGGCATAGGCAAGATGCAGTAGATGGTATCGAGTACAGTATATACATATGAGATGAGTAATGTAGGGTATGTAAACATAAAAGTGGCATAGTTTAAAGTGGCTAGAGATACATGTATTACATAAAGATGCAGTAGATGATATAGAGTACAGTATATACATATGAGATGAGTAATGTAGGGTATGTAAACATTATATCAAGTGGCATTGTTTAAAGTGGCTAGTGATACTTTTTTTTTACATCAATTTCCATCAATTCCCATTTATGTGGCTGGAGTGGCTGGAGTTGAGTCAGTATGTTGGCAGCAGCCACTCAATGTTAGTGGTGGCTGTTTAACAGTCTGATGGCCTTGTGATAGAAGCTGTTTTTCAGTCTTGGTCCCTACTTTGATGCACCTGTACTGACTTCGCCTTCTGGATGATAGCGGGGTGAACAGGCAGTGGCTCGGGTGGTTGATGTCCTTGATGATCTTTTTGGCCTTCCTGTGACATCGGGTGGTGTAGGTGTCCTGGAGGGCAGGTAGTTTGCCCCTGGTGATGCATTGTGCAGACCTCACTACCCTCTGGAGAGCCTTACGGTTGTGGGCAGAGCAGTTGCCGTACCAGGCGGTGATACAGCCCGACAGGATGCTCTCGATTGTGCATCTGTAGAAGTTTGTGAGTGCTTTTGGTGACAAGCCGAATTTCTTCAGCCTCCTGAGGTTGAAGAGGCGCTGCTGCGCCTTCTTTACAATGCTGTCTGTGTGGGTGGACCATTTCAGTTTGTCCGTGATGTGTACGCCGAGGAACTTAACTTACTACCCTCTCCACTACTGTCCCGTCGATGTGGATAGGGGGCTGCTCCCTCTGCTGTTTCCTGAAGTCCACAATCATCTCCTTTGTTTTGTTGACGTTGAGTGTGAGGTTATTTTCCTGACATCACACCCCGAGGGCCCTCACTGTAGGCCGTCTCGTTGTTGTTGGAAATCAAGCCTACCACTGTAGTGTCGTCCGCAAAGTTGATGATTGAGTTGGAGGCGTGCATGGCCACGCAGTCATGGGTGAACAGGGAGTACAGGAGAGGGCTCAGAACGCACCCTTGTGGGGCCCCAGTGTTGAGGATCAGCGGGGTGGAGATTTTGTTACCTACCCTCACCACCTGGGGGCGGCCCGTCAGGAAGTCTAGAACCCAGGGTCTCGAGCTTGATGACGAGTTTGGATGGTACTATGGTGTTAAATGCTGAGCTGTAGTCGATGAACAGCATTCTCACATAGGTATTCCTCTTGTCCAGATGTGTTAGGGCAGTGTGCAGTGTGGTTGCGTCGTCTGTGGACCTATTGGGGCGGTAAGCAAATTGAAGTGGGTCTAGGGTGTTAGGTAGGGTGGAGGTGATATGGTCCTTGACTAGTCTCTCAAAGCACTTCATGATGATGGAAGTTAGTGCTACGGGGCGGTAGTCATTTAGCTTAGTTACCTTAGCTTTCTTGGGAACAGGACTCAGGATATGTGGTTTCCAGTTTACATAGAGTCAAGTGGCCCTCTTGAAGCGTGTGGGAACAGCAGACTGGGATAAGGATTGATTGAATATGTCCGTAAACACACCAGCCTGCTGGTCTGCACATTCTCTGAGGACGCGGCTGGGGATGCCATCTGGGCCTGCAGCCTTGCGAGGGTTAACACGTTTAAATGTTTTACTCACGTCGGCTGCAGTGAAGGAGAGTCCGCAGGTTTTGGTAGCAGGCCGTGTCAGTGACACTGTATTGTCCTCAAAGCGAGCAAATAAGTTATTTAGTCTGTCTGGGAGCAAGACATCCTGGTCCGTGACGGGGTTGGTTTTCTTTTTGTAATCTTTGATTTACTGTAGACCCTGCCACATACCTCTTGTGTCTGAGCCGTTGAATTGCAACTCTACTTTGTCTCTATATTGATGCTTAGCTTGTTTGATTGCCTCGCGGAGGGAATAGCTACACTGTTTGTATTCGGTCATGTTTCCGGTCACCTTGCCCTGGTTAAAAGCAGTGGTTTGCGCTTTCAGTTTCGCGCGAATGCTGCTGGTTTGGGAATGTTGTAATCGTTGCTGTGGGTATAACATCGCCAATGCACTTTCTAATGAACTCGCTCACCAAATCAGCGTATTCGTCAATGTTGTTGTGTGACGCAATGCAGAACATATCCCAATCCACGTGATCGAAGCAGTCTTGAAGAATGGAATCAGATTGGTCGGACCAGCGTTGAACAGATCTGAGCGCGGGAGCTTCTTGTTTTAGTTTCTGTCCGTAGGCTGGAAGCATCAAAATGGAGTCGTGGTCAGCTTTTCTGAAAGGAGGGTGGGGGAGGGCCTTATATGCGTTGCGGAAGTTAGAATAACAATGATCCAGAGTTTTACCAGCCCTGGTTGCGCAATCGATATGCTGATAGAATTTAGGGAGTCTTGTTTTCAGATTAGCCTTGTTAAAATACCCAGCTACAATGAATGCAGCCTTAGGATATGTGGTTTCCAGTTTACATAGAGTCAAATAAAGTTCGTTCAGAGCCATCGATGTGTCTGCTTGGGGGGGAATATATACGGCGTGATTATAATCGAAGACAATTCCCTTGGTAGATAATGCTGTCGACATTTGATTGTTAGGAATTCTAAGTCAGGTGAACAGAAGGACTTGAGTTCCTGTATGTTGTTATGATCACACCACATCTCGTCAATTATAAGGCATACCCCCCCGCCCCTCTTCTTACCAGAAAGACACTTGTTTCTGTCGGCGCGATGCTTGAAGAAACCAGCTGGCTGTACCGACTTTGTTAAGCGTCTCTCAAGTGAGCCATGTTTCCGTGAAGCAAAGAACGCTTTACCCAGGGCTAAGGGCTGTTCTTATGCACAACGCAATATGGTTTGCCATATACCACAAACCCCTGAGGTGCCTTATTGCTATTATAAACTGGATACCAACGTAATTAGAGCAGTAAAAATACATGTTTTGTCATACCCGTGGTATACGGTCTGATATACCACGGATATCTGCCAATCAGCATTCAGGGCTGGAACTACCCAGTTTCTAACTGTAGTTATGTAATGGTTGTTGATTAGAGTGCTAACCCTGTGTTTCTCTGTCTGTGCTTCAGGGCTACCTTCCAGAGAGCATGTTTGACCGGATCCTGACAGGACCCATCGTACCAGAGGAGGTGAGTCGGCGTGGACGGAGGCCCAAGAGCGCCCTGGCCAAGGCTGCAGCTACAGCCAACCAGGGGGCCCCATCCCTGGGCCTCAACCCCCTGCTGGCCAACGGCCTCCTCTCTGGCATAGATCTATCTAGTCTACAGGCCTTCCAGCAGAACCTCCAAAGTCTCCAGTCACTGCAGCTCACTGCCGGCCTCATGGGCCTGCCCACCGATGCTAACAACCTGGCCGCCATGTTTCCCATGATGCTCTCTGGCATGGCTGGGCTTCCCAACCTCCTGAGCATGGGGGGTCTGCTGGGGAAGCCCCCACATGATGCCACGGGGGGAGCTGAGCAGAGGAAGAGGAAGAAGGGAAGCAGAGAAGGAGGAGTAGGGGAGCCCTCGTCTGCCTCCTCCAAAGCCCCCTCCTCCCACTCCCACGGCCCCTCCCACACCTCGGACACCAAAGGTGAAAGGACAGAAGGTCAAAGCAGGGACGGAGATGGCCGCATCCCCAGTGTCCATTCCCCCTCTAGTTCCTCTGCCACCACCTCCACCACCACCCCACTAAGTGCTTCTGCTGCCCAGGCAGCCTCCAGTCACCCTCTGTCTCTTAACCCCTTGTTAATCTCCAGTATGCTTTACCCAGGGATGCTTCTCACTCCAGGCCTTAACCTTCCTGTGTCCACCACACAGCCACCACACAGTGACTCAAACAGTGACCACAAACCCCACAAGCCCACTAAGACCTTTAAGACCGCCCCCTCAAAACCTCTGTCGCCAAGGAGAACACCAGAGTGTCAGGAAGAGGAGGGTCTTGGTGACAAGAGGGAGGAGTCAGGGGAACACAAGGAGGAGAACAGTGGTCCAGAAGGCTCGGGGAAGGCGGAGTCATCTTCTTCATCAGAGTCTGGGAGCTCTTCTTCATCATCTGATGGGTCATCAGACTCCAGTGATGAAGACTGAGCCTAATGAAAATATAAATCTATTTATGGATCTATTAGAAATGTACACACATACAGTACCAGTCAAAAGTTTGGACACACCTACTCATTCAAGGGTTTTTCTTTATTTTGACTATTTTCTGCATTGTAGAATAATAGTGAAGACATCAAAACTATGAAATAACACATATGGAATCATGTCGTAAACAAACAATTGTTCAACATATTAAAATATATTTTATATTCTTCAAAGTAGCTACACTTTGCCTTGATGACAGCTTTGCACACTCTCTCAACCAGCTTCTCCTGGAATGCTTTTCCAATAGTCTTGAAGGAGTTCCCACATATGCTGATCACTTGTTGGCTGCTCTTCCTTCACTCAGCGGTCCAACTCATCCCAAACCATATCAATTGGGTTGAGGTGGGGTGATTGTGGAGGCCAGGTCATCTGATGCAGCATTCCGTGACTCTCCTTGGTCAAATAGGCCTTACACAGCCAGGAGGTGTATTTTGGGTCATGGTCCTAATAGGTCTACCAAATGCAAACCAGATGGGATGGCGTATCGCTGCAGAATGCTGTGGTAGCCATGCTGGTTAAGTGTGCCTTGAATTCTATATAAATCACAAACAGTGTCACCATCAAAGCAAGAACTTTGAAAGTTTACCATCACACCTCCTCCTCCATGCTTCACTGTGGGAACCACACATGTAGAGATTATCCGTTCACCTACTCTGCGTCTCACAAAGACATGGCGGTTAGAACCAAAAATCTTACATTTGAACTCATCAGACCAAAGGACAGATTTCCACCGGTCTAATGTCCATTGCTCGTGTTTCTTGGCCCAAGCAAGTCTCTTCTTATTATTGGTGTACTTTAGAAGTGTTGTTTTTTTCAGCAATTCGACCATGAAGGCCTGATGCAGTCTCCTCTGAACAGTTGATGTTGAGATGTGTCTGTTACTTGAACTCTTTCTGAGGCTGGTAACTCTAATGAACTTATCCTCTGCAGCTGAGGTAACTCTGCGTCTTCCATTCCTGTGGCGGTCCTCATGAGAGCCAGCTTCATCATAGCGCTTGATGGTTTTTGCGACTGCACTTAAAGAAACTTTCAAAGTTCTTGAAAATTTCCGGATTGACTGACCTTCATATATTTTGATTTGTTTAACAATTTTTTTGGTTACTACATGATTCCATATGTGTTATTTCATAGTTTTGATGTCTTCACTATTATTCTGCAATGTAGAAAATAGTAAAAATAAAGAAAACCCTGGAAGGAATAGGTGTGTCCAAAATGTTGACTGGTACTGTAAATATTACACATATATATGGATTTCCCTGCACTTACATTGTGATTTCTTTTCATGTAAATACAGAAAACTAACTAAAATGTTGTGTAATAAAGACTACAAAAGTGAGAAAAGAAGAACCATGACCTAGGAGAAACTGAAATGAACTTTCAGTGTTTGTTCAAAAAGGTACAATCTTGTTTTGAGAGACATTTTGCATGTCAAACTTTAGTAGATTTCTGAACTTTGTGAACTTGTATTAGGCCTACACACATTGATGTACAATTGCAACAATATGGGAAAAAGAAATCAAAATGGCATTATTGTAATTATCATGTTGGGATTTAATTTTATTAAAAAAAGAGGAAATAAATATGTGCTCTCTGCTGAGCTGTACTGTTCATATATTTTGTAGTGAGAGGAAAAGACCTTGAATATTTAGCTTTCCTTTGTAAATACTTTTACAGGTTTTCTTCTTGACACTTACAGTATACTTTGCGGATCATACGTTTGGAAAAGTCAGCAATAACTCGGGCAGCTAATGAATGTGACTGAAGCTGTAGATCCTTCATCAGCCATGCTTCTCACACAAGGGAGAGGTGTTCAGTCTCTGTTCCAATGTCCACACTAAGACAGTTATTCAAATGAAGAAATGTATTGGACATTCATTCTAAGTAGTATGCTAGTGTGCATTTTGGAATGTAGTCTCCCCTGCCTGTCTCGCACAACCAACACACATGGTTCTTTTGACACTGAGGTGCACTTTAGTTTCCCATATTACACTCGCTAGCACATAACCAGTTGGGTCTACTCCCCAAATGCTGCTCTCGCTGGGACAGAAAAGACAATTCCACCCCAGTGTTTTTGACTGCATCGTTACCTCAGCAGAGTATAGAAGGGATTGAGTTCACTGCAAATACATCCTGTTGTGTGTGTATTGGCAAGGCTGGCTCACTCGTCCCCGCTGGGATCTGTGTTCTTCATGGCATACTCTTGAGAGCTTCCACTCACTTAGTCTCTTCCAGTGCCTTGAGTCTGCGAGACTACCACTCACTGTGTTCTGGCTGTGTGTGTTTGTTTGCGTGGGCATTTCTTTCCATTTTGGCTGAGTCAGTGTGTTCTTCAGGCCATGTACTGATTGTGTCCCATGCGGTGCAGCATCAACCGGGCCATTGTGTATGGTGGTGTGTATTGGGGAGGCTAGAGCATTGGGTTCTACAACCAAAAGTGAAGTCACATAACCAGTGACTGCTGGTATAGTTGACATAGTATACTCAACACCCCCTGAGTCATCTTTAATACTTTAAAAGCCCATCAGTATCTGTGTTCCACTCGTAGTGCCGCCTTCTGCTATCGAGTGAGCTGAAGAATCTCCAATGAGCTCTGACTGTGGGTGATGTCTGTAGTCTTCCATTCTGAACACAGTGTGTCCCTGTTGTGTTGAATTACCTTGCTATCATAAACTAGTAATGAAGTAGCTACACCGTATGTGTATTGAGGGACCAGAGGGGTTTGTATTGTCTCTGATATAACTAGATTATTGAGTCATCAAAATTATTTTCATAATTGACTGTTTAAAAGCATAGTTTATACAATGACTGCAGTGATTCTGAATAGTATTGGGTTGGCTATGGTAGATTAAGTTTAGGCTTGAGTAAGACTGAATATCCAGACCTTCCTTCGAACTGAGCTGCTTTGCTGACTATGATCTCTCTGATTCATGGGAATTGGAGGCTTTTAAGTGTTAATTTCTAGCCTGGAATCCAAACTGATATGCTGTTTCATCACTAAACACATTGTTCAGTCTGATTTCACCAGGCTAGGTCATTTCTCCATATGTCTTACTGATCAATCCACTGATGACTGGATCTGCAGACAGACTGATAGATGTAGAAGTGTCCTTACGCTCGCTGTACCTCTATGTATTTCACACCCTCACTTTCTCACTCAACTTCCAGTCAGTATCTGATGTGATTTAACAGATAAGATGTTTTATGTTCCTTATTTTCTACGGCTCAATGGTGGTGTATTTTTTCGTTACCATATGACATGGCTCATCTGTGCTCATCCTCGTGGTAACCAAGGGAGACACTGAGACTGGAATTCAGTATACCCTAAGTACCTGTTGTAATTATGTTTAGTGGAACAGTGCTTTCCGGATTGATACAGCACCGTGTAGGAGAACTGTCGGTACACGTTGGACTGCTAGGCAGGCACACATTTGGAAATGATCTTGAAGAGGAATGGGACGTTTTATTTTACATGGTGACAATGAAACGTCACAACAGGTTACATCTGTGGTAGAGACATTCATTTAGTCTCTTTCAGCCTTCATTTAGCTGTTCACTGAGCCTATATTGAACCCATTATTCAACGTATACAAGCCCACCAGACAGACAGCCCTGCCCTGTTGTCTAAACCAAGACTGATGAAGAACCTCCACTCTCTGAAATAACATTTACTTTAAAGATGTTTTGTTTACCCCATTCACCTATGATGTCCTTTACCATGGTTTCTGTGTGTAAACTGAGAGACAGCCAGGTTGTTACTCTTCCTGAAAGTCAACCTAAATAGATTTAACATTGTCAGTTTGCCACTTTAGTTTGGGCTGGTTCCGACCACTAGGTCTCACAAACCTAGTGAATTCAATAGAACAACCTTCAACTGTCATTTTGTTCCACTTCATACCTAGTCTATCCCTAAATGTACCAGTGCCCTTAGGCAGAATCCCAGCCGTTGCTGCTTCCAGGTTATAATATTCACCCAAATATGATTGTTTTAGCAGGCTTTATTTTCAGACCCAACAGGCAGACAACAGGCATGGATTCATTCCTACTAGTGTGACAAGAAGCCTGCTTAATTTGCTATAGACAGACCCATAGCTCTGTTTAAGTTGAAATGTTAGCACTGAGGGGAGAGCTGGATTTGACTAAAGATGGAACAATATATTTGCTTTTATTATGTATTTTGATTAGATTTTTCTTGTAGTTTGTTATAGGTCTCCCTATGTCACATACATCTACAGTGCTGAACTGACTGATTAGATCAGTCATTGACTCGCCTCACTGGCACAATGAAATTACCAATATGCAACAGACAGAGACGAATAAAGCACACACTACTACACGTTAATTAGAATTTTCATTTTGGGTAAAGTAGTTGCTGAAATGACAAATAGATTATTGGCATTGTATTTTTTGTTTCAAGCTTGATAATATCCTAAAGTCATCAAGTCTCTTCTTGTTTTTGTTTGGTTGTTTTTTGGACAGTTGCAATATTTGCAAGTTGTGGTCTGTGTAGTGGAATAATACGTTATGAAGTGGGGAGGACAAGTTGTGGTCTGTGTAGTGGAATAATGTGTTGTGTAGTGGGGAGGACAAGCATCTTAAAAAGTCATGTGTAATTTATTGGATTACTTTCTATGAAGTTATATAGAGGAAATTGAAGTTTAATTATTTTTATTAAACATATTCTGACTATCCATGAAGCCTGTCTTTCTGTATTCTTTCACATTGACCCAGTTACAGGCACTTCAAGGTATCCAGAATTACAATGTTGTTTATTGTTCACTGGTGATATAAATATAGGATGATAATGTCTCAGTTAAGTGTGGCTAAAAAGTCATTTTCAAAACTGATATAGTATATATTGTTGTAAAGCATTACTGATTAATATACTGCTTTTCTTCTGCTTCCTTTATGCCCTATTATGTTCCTACTCCACCCCAGGGGGCGCTTGTTGCTCTGTGAGTCTCAGCCCTCAGGCCTCTAATCATAGCAACCCATTGCAGATGACAAGTTGGGGCTTGTCTGTTGTGAGCTGTGAGCCAATGGGCTGAGCCAGAGCTTCAGCTTCCTCTCTGTCTCAGTGCACTGCAGCCTGCTGCTGCCTGCCTGTAGACTTATAGTAGCGCTCGCTGCTCTGTGCTGCTCTGATGCTCACCCACACACCCACAGCTGTTCAGCCTGGCTAGTCCCACAGAAAGAGAAGCAGAGAGGCAGTGTGTCTCCAAGCCTCTACAAAACAGAATCAGATCCTTCTCACGAGCCTCTGTAAGTAGCTTGTTGCATCACTGCAGCTCTTTTGTCTCTCTTTGTCTCTGTAACACTACAAGAAATAACATGTCACAGGATGTTGTTTGTCCTGGGTTGATGTGTGTCTAACTGATGTTATTATGGATGATGATCATGTATGATTTGTGGCTGGTAGGGGTTGTTAGATTGCCAAGATAAAATGCAACATTGTTCTGTTCCATTTCTCTGAAATGGATGCAAAGCACTTTAGTTGTATATGTATTTTGAACGATGTGTGTTCCCCTGTAGAAAGTAAAAGTATTCTGGAGGTTGTCACTGACGCTGCAGTTAGTCAGTTCTAAAGATATTGCAGTGTGACAGAGAGCCAACATGGGAACAGAGAGAGGCGTGGTGGTGGTGGGTAAGATGACAAACTGATTCTGAAGGAGTTGGCAGCTGGTGACGCATGTTGTCAGTTGGTGGGCCACTAGCCCACATCCGGTGTGTAGCCCACATGGGTGAGAGCATATGCATAGTAATATTAGTACCCAGCACATGGCTCATAGTAGCTACCTCTCCCTTATGACTGTAGCTTGCTCTCAGGAGGGATGTTACAGTGACAGAGTTAAAGCCTTACTATAACCATCAACTTCCACAGAACAGATAGGAAGGTTGAATTGACTCAGTGGGAGGTGAGCTAAATCCATTTTCCTGGTAGTGGATGGAGTAGAGCCAAGCCAACCAAGGCTTCGTCCCAATACTGCAGAGTGAGAGAGGGATAGGTTGGCCAGCAAATCTGGATTCAAATGCTATCTGAAATCTTTCAAATACTTTTAGCGTTTGCTTTAGAAGAAGCCTGTAATGCCATGTGAGCAGGGTTTGCACTTATACGACTATTCTATTGGTTCAGTTGCGCAAAGCAAGCTCAATCAAGCCCAGCTAAAGTGTTTGAAAGATTTCAAATAGTATTTGAACCCAGGCCTGTTGGCCAGTGTCTGGGGTTGGAACAGTACGGTTGCTCGTAGGGAATGAATGGAAGGTATTATTAGATTCAATGACAGCGGTGTACTGTGTGACAGCGGTGTACTGTGTGACAGTGCCCAGGAACACAGTGTACAGGTTTGACTCTGACAGAACACAGGAATTGATGTGGTTCAACATTGGCCTGTCCAGCCTCAGCCTGGCTCTGGCTGTAATTTACAGGTGTACAGTTATGAATCACGTCAGAATATCGAGAACTTCACCTGGTATAACCTTACATCTTATATTGTAGCCCTCTATTTCTCTCTCTGTGTTGCTCTTTCTCTCTCTACCTCTCTGTTGCTCTCCCTCGCTCCCTCTCTGTCTCTCTCCCTGTGTTGGTCTCTACCCAAAGTGATACTCCTTAGTGTGGACAAAGTAAAACTGATTATCACCTGCAACCCATAACGACAGTCATTGCTAGCATCATCCTCAAATACCTTCCTGATAACCACACCCAGCGTGGACTTATAACTTGAATGATTCCTCAGATATAGTACACAACATGTTTGGAATCAGCATCCACCTCCCCACTCACTGACTTATCTGGTTTATATTCAAAACCACAGTTTAACTTCTTCATTTTCACACACTCAGAGAGACAGATCCTCTACCCCAGGCAGCATCTGTGCACCACACACTCACACAGTCTGTGATAGTAACTTGGCATTGTAAAGAAATGGAGAACACGTGCAAATGATTATCGCTGTGGAGAGGAGACTGAGTTACCATTGAATCAGCACAATCTCTATTTTACTCCCTCAATTTAAAATAAATTCAAAGGTGATTATTGGCATGGGAAATATGTTTACATTGCCTTAGCAAGTGAAATAGACAAACAAAATGGAAAGGGAAATAAACAATCAGAAATTAATAATAAACATTATGCCCACAAAAGTTTTAAAAGAATATAGACATTTCAAATGTTATATTGCTGGCTATGTACAGTGCTATGTAACAATGCAAATAGTTGAGGTATGAAAGGTAATATAAATAAGCAGATAAATATCGGTTGTATTTACAATGGTGTTTGTGCTCCAGATCACAAATCTTGCTGTTGTGTTGGCATACTGTTGTATTTCACCTAATGGATATGGGAGATTGGATTGGTTTTCAAAATCTTTGTGGGGCTGTAATCTGAGGGAAATATAGTGCCTTCAGAAAATATTCACACCCCTTGTGGGGCTGTAATCTGAGGGAAATATAGTGCCTTCAGAAAATATTCACACCCCTTGTGGGGCTGCAATCTGAGGGAAATATAGTGCCTTCAGAAAATATTCACACCCCTTGTGGGGCTGTAATCTGAGGGAAATATAGTGCCTTCAGAAAATATTCACACCCCTTGACCTTTCCGCACTTTGTTGCGTGACAGCCTGCATTTGTATTTGGAATAAATTTAGATTTTGTTTCACTGGCCAACGCACAATACCCTATAATGTCAAAGTGGAATTATGTTTTTAGAAATGTTTGCAAATTAATTAAAAATGAAAAGCTGAAATGTCTTTAGTCAGTAAGTGTTCAACCCCTTTGTTAAGGCAAGCCTAAATAAGTTCAGGAGCAAACATGTGCTTAACAAGTCACATAATAAGTTACACAGACTCTGTGTGCAATAATAGTGTTTAACATGAACGACTACCTTCTGAATGACTACCTCATCTCTGTAACCGAACCATACTGTACAATTATCTGTAAGGTCCCTCAGTCAAGCAGTGAATTTCAAACACTGATTGAACCACAAAGAACAGGGAGGTTTTCCAATGCAAAGAAGGGCACCTATTGGTAAATGGGTCAAATAAAAAAAGCAGAAATTAAATATCTCTTTGAGCATGGTTATTAATTACACTTTTTATCAATACACCCAGTCACGACAAAGATACAGGCATCCCGCCTAGCTCAGTTGCAGGAGAGGAAGGACACCGCTCAGGGATTTAACCATGAGGCCAATGGTGACTTTAAAACCGTTAGAGTTTAATGGCTGTGATAGGAGAAAACTGAGGATGGATCAACAACATTGTAGTTACTTTATAATATTAACCTAAAGGACAGAGTGATAAGAAGGAAGCCTGTATAGAAAAAAAAATATTCCAAAACATACATCCAGTTTGCAGC
Organism: Oncorhynchus mykiss; assembly: GCF_013265735.2. NCBI lineage: Eukaryota > Metazoa > Chordata > Actinopteri > Salmoniformes > Salmonidae > Oncorhynchus > Oncorhynchus mykiss. Next base: position 76,583,477 of record NC_048570.1, on the reverse strand, counting down.
AAGGCACTAAAGTAAAACTGCAAAACGTGGCAAAGAAATTCACTTTATGTTCTGAATATTATGTTTGGGGCAAATCCAGCACAACACATCACTGAGTACCACCTTCATATTTTCAAGCATGGTGGTGGGTGCATCATGTTATGGGTATGCTTGTCATCGGCGAGGACTGGGGAGTTTTGTAGAGTAAAATGGAATGGAATAAAGTTAAGCACAGGCAAAATCCTAGAGGAAAACCTGGTTCAGTCTACTTTCCACCAGACAAAGGGAGACAAATTCACCTCTCAGCAGGAAAATAACCTAAAACACAAGGCCAAATATACACTGGAGTTGCTTACCAAGACAACATTAAATGTGGCCTGTGAAGATCTATGGCAAGACTTGAAGATGGCCATGATCAACCAACTTGACAGAGCTTGAATAATTTTTTTTATAATAATGTGCAAATATTGTACAATCCACATGTGGAAAATTTCCCAGAAAGACTCACAGCTCGTAATCGCTGCCAAAGGTGATTCTAACATGTATTGACTCAGGTGTGTGAATACTTATGTAATTGAGATATTTCTGTATTTAATTTTCAATAAATTAGCAAACGTTTCTAAAAACATGTTTTCATTATGGGGTATTGTGTGTAAATCAATTTAATCCATGAATTCAGGTTGCAACACATCAAACATTTCCGGTTGTAACACATCATGTGGAATAGGTCAAGGGGTATGAATACTTTCTGAATGCTCTGTATGTATCTCCAATATGGTCATACATTTGGCAGGAGGTTAGGAAGTGCAGCTTGGTTTCCATCTCATTTTGTGGGCAGTGTGCTGTCGTGTCTTTGGCTATGCCGGATTAAGTGATATGACATGCTATTCTATAAAATAATTTATCCGTAATTAATATTACCTGATTAGCTAATCATGTAAATGTAATTAACTAGAGAGTCAGGGCATCACAAAATAATATTTATAGAGCTGTTATCTTCCGAATAAACTCTTAAAGACCTAGTAATATTTTACATCAATAGCAATCAATAGTAATCGTCATCTTAATTCAGTCTCATCTGAAAGTTGTAAATTCTTGTTTATCTGCACGAACCCCGGCTAACAAGTTGAATCAGCAATACAAAATTGGGTTTAATTATTTATTTACTAAATACCTAACTAATCACACAGAATTACACATACACATAATTAAATCATAACTTGATGAAAAATTACGTCATAAAGGACAACGTCCCTAGCGGGCTGAACAGATATGACAGCTTGTTACACACAAGAAAAGGGCTGGGTTTGAGTGAAAGAGCGGGAAGACTGAGGAACAAAGGGCGAAGCTGTGCTATCGTAAATACAGTATTTTATGCATTCTAAATGACCGCCCATTTGGAAAAGGAAAATGCAATAAATATTTACTCTGAGCTGCGCTTCGGTAGGGTGGTGGTAGATGGAAGGCCGTGTTGCCCAACCGAGTCCTTTGTCCTTTGAAGAATGTCAACTGGATACCTTGTAGTGACGTCGTTGTGTGACAGAAGGGATACTCTGTCTGTTCCTTCCTAACCCTTGTTTGCAGCGGCTGTTGCTAACTCAACGGCTAGGAGGTATCACTTCTGTAGTGAATAAGAGTTCAAAGTTCATACCATTCGCAACCAAAGCTCACGCTGATGTTGGCTTCGTTCTGTAGTTATTATCTGAACCATTCTGACATCGGACCGTCGTCCTCGGAACAGGAGGTTATATTGTCGTCAAGGCTTTATATAGGAAGGGAGAGGAGGGCGTGTTTGAAAAGTTTTATAGCCCATGTCCCTTCACAGGGGCGGGCCACTGATTGAGCAAACCCAAATCTCACATTTTAGAAGCTAAAATCACATTTCATCCCATCACGAATAATTTCATATTCAAACATTTAAATTGAACAACAATTCCATGTGAATCCGATAACTCTGATGTGTAGACTTTCCACTGTAGAGTTTATGTCATCTTATCATTGATGAGAATGTCTCAGATGACAACCAAACTGACATCATATTCATTAAGTACCACCGCATATGTTCAATTGGTCGGATTACCAGAATATAGTTCATTTCCCCCCACCTTCTGATGTTCCCAGAATCTCTATGTTAACCAAGGGTTTTGCAAATGTAACATCAGTAGGGTAGAGAGAGGAAAAAGGGGGGTAGAGGTATTTATGACTTTCATAAACCTACCCCCAGTTCAACGTAATGACAGTGCACATAGCCTGTCTTTTCTTGAGAGCCAGGTGTGCCGATGGTGACCTCTCGATAGCAAAGCCATGCTCACTGAGTCTGTACATAGTCAGAGCTTTTCTTAATGTTGGGTCAGTCACAGTGGTCAGGTATTCTGCTACTGTTTGCTCAGTTTTTTGTTGATTCTTTCCAATGTGTCAAGTAATTATATTTTCGTTTTCTCATGATTTGGTTGGGTCTAATTGTGTTGCTGTCCTGTTGTGAACAGAGTCCCAGTACCAGCTGGCTGAAGGGACTCTTCTCCAGGTTCATCTCTCTGTAGGTGAGGGCATTGTAATGGAAGGTTTGAGAATCGCTTCCTTTTAGGTGGTTGTTTGTGGAAATTAATTGCTCTAATTAGCAGGAATGGTCCAAATTCTGCTCTGAATGCATTATTTGCAGTTTTACATTGTACACATTTTTTCATAATTCTGCTTGGATTCTCAATTTGGGGTTAGTGAATTATTTGTTTGTGAGAGGACCCAAGACCTCACAACCATAGAGGGCTTCTGTGGTGCTGGTGTGTAGGCCAAGGTAGGTATATTGTTTTGTGTGATCTAGGGCAACAGTGTCTAGGTGGAATTTGTATTTGTAGTGCTGGAAACTGGACCTTTTTTGGAACACCATTATTTTTGCCTTACTGAGATGAACTGTCAGGGCCCAAGTCTGACAGAATCTGCAGAAGATCTAGGTGCTGCTTAATTATTATAATTATCTTACCTTTCGGTTACTAGTCCAATGCAATAACCACTAGGCTACCTGCCGACTGAGCCCTCACCAATTTGTTGGTATAAATGTTGAAGAGGGTGGGGCAAAAACAAATTGTTACCAATTTTAGCTGCATACAGTTGAAGTCAGAAGTTTACATACACCTTAACCTTAGTTTCTCACAAGTCCTGACATTTAATCCTAGTAAATATTCCCTGTCTAAGGTCAGTTAGGATCACCACTTTATTTTAAGAATGTAAAATGTCAGAATAATAATAAGTTGGGTGAATTTTGGCCCATTCCTCCTGAAAGAGCTGGTGTAACTGAGTCAGGTTTGTAGGCCTCCTTGCTCGCACACGCTTTTTCTGTTCTGCCCACAAATTTTCTATAGGATTGAGGTCAGGGCTTTGTGATGGCCACTCCAATAACTTGACTTTGTTGTCCTTAAGCCATTTTGCCACAACTTTGGAAGTATGCTTGGGGTCATTGTTCATTTGGAAGACCCACTTGCAACCAAGCTTTAACTGATGTCTTGAGATGTTGCTTCAATATAGCCACATCATTTTCCTTTCTCATGATGCCATCTATTTTGTGAAGTACACCAGTCCCTCCTGCAGCAAAGCACCCCCACAACATGATGCTGCCACCCCAGTGCTACACGGTTGGGATGGTGTTCTTCAGCTTGCAAGCACCCCCCTTATTTCTCCAAACATAACTATGGTCATTATGGCCAAAAAGTTATATTTTTGTTTCATCAGACCAGAGGACATTTCTCCAAAAAGTACGATCTTTGTCCCCATGTGCAGTTGCAAACCATAGTCTGGCTTGTTTATGGTGGTTTTGGAGCAGTGGCTTCTTCCTTGCTGTGCAGCCTTTAAGGTTATCTTGATATAGGACTCGTTTTACTGTAGATAGAGATACTTTTGTACCCGTTTCCTGTTTCCAGCATCTTCACAAGGTCCTTTGTTGTTGTTCTGGGATTGATTTGGACTTTTCGCACCAAAGTACGTTCATATCTAGGAGACAGAATGCATCTCCTTCCTGAGCGGAATGACAGCTGCGTGGTCCTATGGTGTTTATACTTGCGTACCGTTGTTTGTATAGATGAACGTGGTACCTTCAGGCATTTGGAAATTGCTCCCAAGAATGAACCAGACTTGTGGAGGTCTACAATTTGTTTTCTGAGGTCTTGGCTGATTTCTTTTGATTTTCCCATGATGTCAAGCAAAGAGGCACTGAGTTTGAAGGTATGCCTTGAAATACATCAAATGATGTCAATTAGCCTATCAGAAGCTTCTAAAGCCATTACATCCTTTTCTGGAATTTTCCAAGCTGTTTAAAGGCACAGTCAACTTTGTGTATGTAAACTTCTGACCCACTGGAGTTGTGATACAGTGAATTATAAGTGAAATAATCTGTCTGTAAACAACTGTTGGAAAAATTACTTGTGTCATGCACAAAGTAGATGTGCTAACCGACTTGCCAAAACTATAGTTTGTTAACAAGACATTTGTGGAGTGGTTGGAAAAACAAGTTTTAATGACTCCAACCTAAGTGTTTGGAAACTTCCGACTTCCACTGTACTTGTACACATTGTTTGTGTACATGGATTTAATGTTTTTCCCCCCAACACCGCTTTAGATCAATTTGTATAGCAGACCCTCATGCCAAATTGAGTCAAAAGCAATCAACAAAGCATGAGAAGACTTTGCTTTTGTTTTGTTTGTTTGTTTGTCCCAATGGGTGTGCAGGGTGAATACGTGGTCTGTCGTACGGTAATTTGGTAAAAAGCTAATTTGACATTTGCTCAGGACTGTTTTCACTGAGAAAATGTAGTTCTTGGTGTCAAATTTGTCTCCACTTCTGTGGATTTGGGTGATTAGTCATTGGTTCCAAATATTAGGGAAAACGCCAGAGCTGAGGAGGATGTTAAAGAGATTAAATATAGACAATTGGAATTTGTGGTCTGTATATTTTATTATTTTATTTAGGATACCATCAACACCACAAGCCTTTTTAGGTTGAGAGGTTTGTATTTTGTTCATTCGGTGTAATTGGAGAATCCAGTGGGTTCTGGTTCTCTTTAATAGCTCACTCTAAGATTTTTTAATGATCATGTACAGTGCCTTCGGAAAGTATTCTGACCCAATTACTTTTTACACCCCCCATTAATCTACACACAATACCACATAATAACAAAGCAAAAACTGTTTTATATACAAATTAAATATCAAATGTACCTGTATTTGGGAGGTTATTTTTCTCCGCAGATCCTCTCAAGCTCTATTAGGTTGGATGGGGAGCGTCGCTGTACAGCTGTTTTCAGGTCTCTCCAGAGATGTTCGATCGGGTTCAAGTACGGGCTCTGGCAGGGCCACTCAAGGACATTCAGAGACTTTCCCCGAAGCCACTTCTGCGTTGTCTTGGCTGTGTGCTTAGACTCAGCTCTAGGGAGAGTCTTGGTGGTTACAAACTTTTTCCGTTTGAGAATGATGGAGGCCACTGTGTTCTTGGGGACCTTCAATGCTGCTGAAATGTTTTGGTACCCTTCCCCAGATCTGTGCCTCGACACAATCCTGTTTCGGAGCTCTACGGGCAATTCCTTCGACCTCATGGCTTGGTTTTTGCTCTGACATGCACTGTCAACTGTGGGACCTTATATAGACAGGTGCGTGCCTTTCCAAATCATGTCCAATCAATTGAATTTCCCAAAGGTGGACTCCAATCAAGTTATAGAAACATCTCAAGGATGATCAATGGAAACGGGATGCACCTGAGTTCAATTTCAAGTCTCATTGCAAAGGGTCTGAATACTTATTTAAATAAGGTATTTCTGTTTTTATTTATTTTCTAAATTTGCCAACATTTCTAAAAACCTGTTTTTGCCTTGTCCTTATGGGGTATTGTGTGTAGATTGCTGAGGATAATACTTTTAAAAAAAATCAATTTTAGATTAATTTTTGTAACTTAACGAAATGTGGAAAAAGTCAAGGGTTCTGAATACTTTCCGAAGGCACTGTATTATTTGTTTTTGCTGTTTGTAATAGTGCCAGAACAGATTGGAGAAATAATTTATCCATGCATGTCCATTTTGGATAGATAGCTCTTCATGTTGTTGTTTGTTTAGTGTTTAGGCTTTCTACTGCTACGTTTACAACTTCCCCTTTGCAGTGAAACGTTGTGTCCAGGAAATTGTCTAAAAGGAATTGAATTTGTTGTTGGCTAATTGTTTTCTGGTAGGTTTCTACACTACTTTCCTTTTAATAGTATGCAGTTTACTTGGCTTTGATGCCTCATTATTTAATTTTGTTCTGTTCAAGTAGGCTGTGATTTTGCTGTGATCTGATAGGGGTGTCAGTGGGCTGACTGTGAACGCTCTGAGAGACTCTGGGTTGAGGTCGGTGATAAAGTAGTTTACAGTACTGCTGCCAAGACATGAGCTGTAGGTGTACCTACCGTAGGAGTCCCCTCGAAGCCTACCATTGACTATGTACAGACCCAGCGTGCGACAGAACTGCAGGAATTGTGGGACCCGTTTTTGTTGGTTGTTTTGTCGTAGTTGTTGGGCATATTAGGGAGGGAATGCTGCCACCTCCAGGTAGGTTTTTGTCCTCTGTGTTCTGAGTGTGTCAGGTTTTGACCAGTTCTGGTGTTTAGGCTTCCACAGACTAGGACAAGTCCCTTGGTCTGGAAATGATTGAGCTCCCCCTTTAGAATGGAGAAGCTGTCTTTATTAAAGTATGGGGGATTCTAGTGCGGGGATATACAGTACTGTACATTCCAAAACGGTTCTTCGGCTGTTCCCGTAGGGGAACCCTTTTTGGTTCCACATAGAACCCTTTTGGGTTCTATGTAGAGCCCTCTCTGGAAAGGGTCCTACATGGAATCTAAAATGTTTCTACCTTGAACCAAAAAGGTTTTACCTGGACCAAAAAGGGTTCTCATATGGGGACAGCCGAAAAACCCTTTAAGGTTCTATAGCACATTTTTTTCTAAGAGTGTATGTAGCACATAGGACAACATTTTTATCTGTTGAGGTTATTTCTTTATTTATTTCTAACCAGATGTAAAATGTTCCTGTTTTGATTTATTTAATAGTGGTGAAGTCTGGGTTCCTGCTCTATAGCCCAAAGGCAGATGACTTCAGACCTTGTATATTCCAGGATGGGATATGGTCTCTCTCTCTCTCTCTCTGAATCCTTCCACAGTAGAACTGTAGAACTGCTTGACAAACAGAGAAACAGATTCATAAATCGGAATATTCCTCTTCAACAGGAAATATTTGTATTTTGGCAGTTCATCATCGTTGTCATCTCATAACCAGCTCCCTCCCCACACACACATTAACTAGGGCCCAATTATCCCTGAGATGACTTAATATCATTACTGTGTGGTTTGTGTTGTAAATTTAAACCATTGTTTCACATGTTTCTCATGCAAGGAAGTATAATGATGATCCTATTTATACGGTCTCATGTACCGCTCTAAAGGGTTTTCAAACCTCTGCCTGGTGTATGCATTATGTACAGGTGTCCACTGCTACTCCACTGACTGACACGGAGCTATACTCTACCAGCGGAGGTGCTGTGAGCGGCGGGAGGTCGTCATGGCAACCCAGAGACATGTACCCAGTGACAGTCTGGCTAGAACATTCAGGTCAGCTCTGGTGGGCATGTGTCTGTGTGGGCCTCATACGTAACTGTAGTAGACTGTAATGTGCCGCAGGAGAAATGTATTTGGGCCTGTAGCCTATGGTAGAATACACTGTGATCTATGGTCCGTGTTGAGTTTGTAGAAGAGTAAGAAAACACATGCTGTTTTACTATGTTACACATTCTTCCCATTATGGAGTTGGTTATGATTTGGAGGAAGATAAACTTATCCTAGATCTATACCTATGGGTGGGCAATATCTATCAGTAGTCTATGGGGGTGGGAAAGTGCCTGTATGGTTCTTTAAGGTGTATTTTGTTTAGGTCCTGTGCCAGAAACCCTAGTGAGGTCATCTCCACTAGACTGAGAGACATGAACCACACCTTCATCCAGCACTACCAGGAACCATGGGAAGAGAACTGCAGCCTAGACAGAGGTGTGTGTGTTTGTGTCTGTGTATATGCATGTGTTGATATATTGACATTTCAGTAACTTCCTGTTGTTTGTAGAGCGAGGAGTGAAGTTCTCCAGCCAGACAGAGGCTTTGTACTACAGGGTTCTAGAGGCTGTCATCAATCAGGAGAGGAAGAGGCTGGGAGCCAAATACATTTTAGTGAGTCCTCTGCCCTCTGCTCTGGACGAATGGAACTGCACTGTTTAGTGTCATTAAGCATTCACTTTATCATTCCCTCTGGGGGCACTGTTGTATTTTATTTATGTATTATTTATTTAACCTTTATTTAACCTAAGCAAGTCAGTTAAGAACAAATTCTTATTTACAATGACGGCCTACCAAAAGGCAAAAGGCCTCCTGCTGGGACAGAGGCCTGGGATTAAAATAAATAAATACAATATAAATATAGGACAAAATGTTATACAGACATGTATAGTATAGAGGTTGTCCTTGATGACTTGTTTCTTGGCAGGGCATTCTGGAGCATGATCTGTTCCAGCGCTCTCTAGTGGCCTGTTGTCTGGAGATGGTAATCTTCTCCCATCAGCCACCAGGCAGCTTCCCCCTGGTCATTGACATCTTTAGCCTGGCGCCTTACGACTTCTACAAGGTAACATCTACACAAAACACCTGCAGTACATGTCATACTGTAATGTAACATAGGTTTTGTGTAAAGGAGGAGGTTTCACGTGATAAGTAACCTTACCTGAAAACTGAAGCATTGTGTTAGCTCCTCAAGCTAATGCCTAGGCTTGGGCTCAGAGGGCTTACACAGTTTTGGTTCATACAGACGTCCTGGGTTCAAACACGTCTACTGTAATCTTAGTGATCTATTTAGGTGCTGTTTAACCCTCTACTGTGTGTGGTGTGTGCCAGGTGATAGAGCTGGTGCTGCGGGCTGAGGAGGGCTTGCTGCTGGGTGTGGTCAGGCATCTGACCCATATAGAGGAGCAGGTCCTGGAGAGTCTGGCCTGGAGGAGAGACTCACCACTCTGGGACCAGATCAGAGCTGCTAAGGGTCAGGGACAGCTGCCTGCATACCATCAGGTCAGTGAGCAAAGATTCAAATTCACCTATTTGTGAACTGGGCAAAATATACAGTGTACCCTCTCAAAATATATAGAGCAACACCGCTGGCGCACTCAAAACAAGTTGGTCTAATATGGCAGCATGGCGGCTGTCGTTCTATTCAATAGAGGAAACAAAATGATCCCAAACTTAAGGTAACAGATGGTTCTATGTGTGTTCAAGGTGATGCTCCCCCAATACTCAGAGGACACAGACAAGATGGCCAAGATCCCTCCCAACCCTTCACACTTGACCCCAAGCCTTGTGAATGGGATCCATGGAAATGACCTGAACTCCCCGATTACCCACCATGAACACTACAGCTCACCCCCTGCTGGCTCAAAGACGGCTGCTTGCCCTACCACACCAGTCAGCCCATCCCAGTCCTCCTCTGTCATTGTTACTGGACAGACTGCAGTCACCATGGCATCAGCCACTGTCACCACCAACAATGGCCAGTCAGTCACCATACCAGTTCGAAGTAAAGACTATCCCTCAGATGAAACCCAATATGGCCATAGAAATGACAACCCTAATAGAATACTGACATAATGTAATACTTCTTATAATAAACATGTTATATACCTTGTTTACATATCACAACAACCAGTGCTATTTGTTCAATTAAACCTCTTCCACACCCAGGCATTGCCAACGACCGGGGAGCCATCACATTTACCCTCAGTGTTGTAGGTCAGCCCATTCCTCCACAGCAAGTCTCCAGCACCTCTACCCAGCAGCCCCAGAACCCTCTACCCTCTACCCAGAGTAAGGGCTCCATCTCACTGTTCCTCCGCAAGGTAGGCTTTACTCAGATTTCTACATACCTGAGCTGGCCTGAATGCTATGAGCCTAGATATTTAGTTACAAGATCCACAAGACAAAGGCCATACTCCTTCCCTCTGTCTCAGGTCTACCACCTGGTGAGCATGCGTCTGAGGGACATCTGTGTTAAACTGGACATCTGTGAGGCTCTGCGGCTGAAGATCTGGACCTGCGTTGAACACTCCTTGGTCCACTGCACTGACCTCATTCTAGACCGACACCTGGACCAAATACTCATGTGTGCCATCTATGTCATGGCCAAGGTAGCACTATTTGCTTTTCCTCTAGACTTTTTGCTATACTTCCTTAACGCAGATGGTTTTATGACTTGGGTGATCGACAGCAAGGCATTCAGCCTTCTATACCTCTTCAGCTGTGTATTGATGATTATAATGTGATATATTACCTCATTTCCATGTTTATGCTGTGTGTTGCTCATGCAGGTAACCAAAGTGGATATGCCCTTCAAGCTCATCATGCAGTGCTACAAGACTCAGCCTCAAGCAAGCAACTGTGTAAGGAGATCAATGTTTTGCTTGCTTTTGTGTGTGTGAGTTAAATCCAACTCGTTTGTTATTGTGTAGTTCATGAAGTCTGTATTGTCCTTCTGTCAGGTATTCAGAAGTGTTCTGATCTCAGGGAGAAACACCAAGACCTCACAAAACTCTCCTGGAGGATCCAACAGAGAAAACAGTTAGACAAATAGAAAAATATATACATTCACATGGATATGTTTGCATCATAATATGCATGAATTAACAAATAATTTTTGATGTTGATGCTGCTCTGTTTTCCAGTTGATGTAGACCCCAGCAGTAGCTTGCTTACCTACCAGAGCCCTCCCACCCATCGTACAGGACGCAGAGCTCCCTGTAGACAGGACCAGGAGGAGAGAGGACACCTCATCTATTTCTACAACACCGTCTATGTCAAACAGATGAAGGACTTTGCCCTGCGCTACACCTCCAGCTCTCTGACCATAGACGGGGTGAGGGGACATTTTCATATACTACCTAATGGAGTCAGTAGTCGTCATACACAATACATAGGAAACACTTTACCAGGGGTCTCAGATATGTCCAAACTGGTATATAACATCATGGGTACTTACAGGTCATCTGATCCTGTAATATAAGTAAGAGAAGTCCTAGAACAGATGCAGTGCATTGTTCCTAGGCCCAGCGCTATCATCACTGTCCAACAGAGATTCTGACCATATTCGGATTATTTTTCCATGCACAGGTTGAAACCCCTCCCCTTTCCCCATACCCCTGCCAGCGTATTGGATCCTTGCGCAGACTCCGCCCCTCCAACCACCATTCCCTCTACATCTCCCCGCACAAGCCCAGCACACACCCCTCCCCCCGCACTGGGGTCCTCTACATCTTCAGCAGAAGCCCCTCAAAGGTCAGAGGTTGGACATACCTCTCTAACCCTGCTAACGGTTACCTAACTAACCCTCTTCTATACTTCCTGTCTGAAGCCTAACTAACATTACACATATTTTAACTTCAGTAACTGTGAAAAGCAAAAGGCCTGGTCATCGTAAATACACCGTACACATCTAGTCATGTGTGTTGCTAATCGTTGTATCCCACAGAGTCTGAGAGAGATCAGCGACATGATGAAGACATTTCAGTCACGCACCAGGAAGTGCTGTGCAGCCCAGCTGCAGGAGGACGGTGAGGAGGAGAGTGGGCCGCTTGCGAAGAGACCCTGTCAGGATAGACCGTCAAACTTGCAGAGAAAGCTCAGGGACTTCGACCAGGCACTGATGAGGGCCCAGAACCAGCAACAAGCCCAGACCGGGGCCAAGGCACAGCACCAAGCAACAGCACACAATGGGACGCATTGATGACATCTCACTTTTTTTGACTTACCGTCATGCTTCATACTTCTTGCAGGTCTACACTCATTGGAAGAACATGGACAACAGGCACTGATGATGGGAGAATGGATGCTGTGGATCTACAATGTTCAAAGAATTGGCATCATTATCACTCAGCGAAGTTCTCTTAGCAAGCAATGTTCATGATTAGAAAAGCTGATTTGTTATAATAATAATGAGGGTAATGTAATAATCTGAGGGTAACTAGTGCTCTGTATCAAATATCATATCGTATACAGCATATATTCATCCAAAGGAAGCAGTAAAGGATTTGTGTTGGTACTGAGCATTGTGTACAGTTTGTGTTTGGTGAGAGGGAGGAGACAATGTTCTCTGGAACATACTGTATGTTATTAGTTTCAATTTTCAAGTTTAATTTGTCACCTCACAAGTACAGTGAAATGCTTAAATTGCAAGCCCTACCCAACAGTGCAGTATTCAAAATAAAAAAATCATAACTAATTTAAAACAAATTAAACACAGATATGACATATAGGTGAGCCTTTTAAAATTATTATACATGTATCTGTTAGGACCGTATGTTAGATAATCATTTTTAATTATTACACAGCGTAATGTATCTGTTAGGACCATATGTTAGATAATATTCTGTTTAATTGGCACGTTTTTTTCTCTACCAGTGTTGAATTTGTACTGATCTGTGGTACCAATAATTTACTTATTTGTATTGTGATGTTGGATAAACACAACTCTGTTTTTACATTTGTCTTGTTGCTTTTTGTTCTATGTTGCTCTGTCTGTAGGCTATGTCTTGCTTGTTCTATGTTGCTCTGTCTGTAGGCTATGTCTTGCTTGTTCTATGTTGCTCTGTCTGTAGGCTATGTCTTGCTTGTCATATGTTGCTCTGTCTGTAGGCTATGTCTTGCTTGTCCTATGTTGCTCTGTCTGTAGGCTATGTCTTGCTTGTCCTATGTTGCTCTGTGTGTGCTCACTGCTCATTGATTGTCTGTATTGTAATTGTTTTTAATAACCTGCCCAGGGACTGCGGTTGAAAATTAGCCGGCTGGCTAAAACCGTCACTTTTACTGAAACATAGATGAATGTGTACTGCCCCCGTAAAAATAAAATAAACTCAAACATCTCCTTACCCAACCATCAACATTACCACAACATAGTGAGTGCCACTGTGGAAAATAAATATAGCTCCATGTTGGATATTTTTGCACTCAGAGAAACAAGGTCATAAACAGCATGTGACATATCAGTCTTGGTATATTAGTCTCATGTTGATATTGTAAAATTGTTATTTTGTTAATTTTCATACTGGCATATTTTGAAAAACACCTGAACAAATGGCCATTAACTTTCATAGTGGGGAAAATTGGTTTCCATGACGGCCTAGTGATTGAGTAACAATACCCATACTGTTTATCAGTAACTATGTCCTGACACGCTATGGGAAGTTCATTCTTAACTGATGTTGCTTGGCAAGCAAATCACAATAATCCTCTAAGAACCAATCAGCAAAGGCCTGTCAACTAAACCCCTGAGAGGCCATTATAGAAAATAGAATCCCTAGAATGGGGAAGGCCCTCAGACCCATTAACTTGAATCGGAATGTCCATTCTAGGGATTATATTTCTATGGTTACACAGGAAACCAGGGGGACCTGCTTCCACAACAGTCCTGGAGGTTTTAAGGTAAAGGTCAGCTTGGTAATAACTTCAGATGCTTTTCAGACTTCATCAACAACCAACAACCTCAACAGGACGTCTGTTTTAATCAGTCTCCCACTGGACTGAACCATGGGGTGTAACACCAGCAGGGATGCTGTCGTGGTAGACCCTTCTAAAAAGCCAGAGACCAGACCAGCGTCGGCCAGCTCGACCAGTAAGGCCACCGCTGAGGAGACTAAAGAAACTACAGAGAAAGAGAAAGATGAAACAGAAGGCATATCAAGCTGCGACTGACCTCCATCTTTCTTAACCCAAACTCCTCAAAGTAAGATATCTGTAATTCTGCCAGTTACACTTTTATGCTATCTCATCACCCAAATATGGGCAAATACAATTATCTGTATTATGTTTTGGGTTACTTTCTTTATTCTATCAAATGGAAGTTAGCTATTCTAATGATTAAGCTATAAACAAGTTGAACAAATGATGACTATCCCATTGGGTAGCACTATAATACGATCACCTCTATTACTTCTCTGTCTGTCTGTGGCTATTTGACATGACCAGATGTGATGTATAGCTAGTGAGATGGTCTCGCTCTCTCTCTCTATCTCTGCATGCGTGTGTGTGTATGTACAGATTGGCCTGTCTGCAGGTGAAGGAGATGGTCTCTCTCTGTCTCTCTCTCTCTCTGTGTGTGTGCGTGTGTGTGTGTGTGTACAGATTGGCCTGTCTGCAGGTGGAGGACCTGCCTGCAGAGGAAGGCAATGCTGCACAACTGTCCATCAACCCCTGTGTCATCTGGGACCAGACCAGCCACACATCCCGCTCCACTCTGTGATGTAACCTACCAGCCACACGCTCCGCTCCACTCTGTGATGTAACCTACCAGCCACACGCCCCGCTCCATTCTGTGATGTAGAGCCAAACACTCTGCTCTGTGATGTAGACCTACCAGCCACAGGTTCCTTACTCTGTCTACTGTTGCTGGTCCAGAACACTCTCTCTCTCTCAATCTCTCAACTGGACCTTCAGTGTCCACAGTGCCATGTTTATATCCTGTTAATGTGCCAGTATGGTCATTGTAACAACAATGAGACATGGTAGTAAATGTATAGATTCAATCTGACTAATGTCCTTTATTGTTTTTAATGTCATTTATTGTTCTTACCTCCATCTCTATCTCACTCTCTATCACACACGTCTGTTCTAAGGTGGCAGTTAAAAGCTTCCAGCCCTGCCACAGGCTAAACCAAACAGCAGCCAAATCAGTTGGCTTTGAAGGCAGTTTTTGTTGCAGCTGTACAGCATATTACTGATCACTCCAGCAGTCCTAGGCTCCGTCACTACATAACACTGCATCAGGAAGCTGTTACAGCTCTGTGTTTGGGTAGACAGCAGCCTGCTTGTTATTACCCATAAAGGAAATGGTTCCCATAGATACAAATACTATATACTGCAATGCCTTTTTTTGCCACCAGGTGGCATGTAAACACAGCTGCAGTTCGTTTTGTCACCACCAGGGTGCAGAAGCGATCCATCCGTATTTGGTGGGCTATCCAAGGCCCTGGTCCATTTACTCAAGACATTTAATCTGAAATATATGTTGTAAATGTATTACCAGCGAGTGAATAGAGCTGGAAGGGAATAGCCTTTTCACAAAGCCCATATCACAAATACCCATCACAGAGGAAGCGGGAAATTACATGAAAATATTACCATTATACAAATGGAAATTGTGATTGAATAATGTGTTTGAGAAGATAAATGGAAAGCACTTTGTTAGAAAATGTGGTGCTAAATAGCTTTTTAATTTCAGATGTGGGATAAAACAAAACACATTTCTACTCCATTTTCACTGGCAATTGATTAGTGGTTCCACACCTGCAGAGAGAAGGGTTCTTATCTTCTCATTATCAGTTAATTAATATGCATGCACACATGTCTATTATCTTTCCTCTGCCATTTAGCAGAATTGAGACATTGATGTTGTAATGGCCTTGGATGACTTCTCTCTCTGTTGCTTTAAGGAGAAATAAGACACATGACTGACATTGTCTTTAATTGTTGTAAAAGAAAATTAAATGAAAATAAAATAAAAAGGAAAAACAAATTCTTTACATCATATTCAATATGACATCACCATTCCCCTCTGGGAGGTGTATCTATAAACACAGCAACTCTTATTTGATTGGCTGTTTTTAAGTTAGCAGCTATTCTATGGTACTGTAGCTTTACAAAACAAGCGATATGGTGCACTGTGTATACCTAAGAAAGAGATGTATTGAAGAGTGATAGGGAAATGTTTTACTTGAAAGACATACATAAGGGAATAAGATATTAAATTCCTCACTCTGCCAGGGTTTGGCTATTAGAGAATCCAAGGCCTCACCCGTTGAAGCAAAACCTGGGTGAAAGTCAAATTAATTTATGTCCTGATCTTCAATGTTCCACTGCCATAAGTGCATATTGTATTACCAGTGAAATATGAAGTCCTATAGAAACTAGTCTGACTGGATATCTTTGCAGTTGTGCACAAATGGCCCTCGGCATGTGTTCTGTATTATGCACATTGCACAATGTCATTAGCTTTTTTATCTTTATGGTTTGAGCCAAATTTCACATAGCAGTGGATGTTGTTATGGTTGATCGTATGATTGTAGTATATTAGAAAGAGATACTACATGCTTCATGACTAAAACAGACATTATAGAGGATGATTATGTCACTAAACCATAGTGGTTCAGAAGTCTAGCTGTTGATAAGGGAATATTGTGAATATTAGGTTTACAAACATCATTTTCAAACAGATGTGCCATCCAATAAAGGCTAGCCCGGCAGTCTAAAATGAAAAAAAAAAGGGCATTTGAACACTACTCTTGGGTGTAATCTGCTCCTCTTGTAATTGGCCATTTATAAACTCAGCAAAAAAAGAAACGTCCCTTTTTCAGGACCCTGTCTTTCAAAGATAATTCGGAAAAATCCAAATAACTTCACAGATGTTCATTGTAAAGGGTTTAAACACTGTTTCCCATGCTTGTTCAATGAACCATAAACAATTAATGAACATGCACCTGTGGAAGGGTCGTTAAGATACGAACAGCTTACAGACGGTAGGCAATTGAGGTCACAGTTATGAAAACTTAGGACACTGAAGAGGCCTTGCTACTGATTCTGAAAAACACCAAAGGAAAGATGTCCCTGCTCATCTGCATGAACGTGCCTTAGGCAAGCTGCAAGAAGGCATGAGGACTGCAGATGTGGCCAGGGCAATAAATTGGAATGTCCGTACTGTGAGACGCCTAAGACAGAGCTACAGGGAGACAGGACGGACAGCTGATCATCCTCGCAGTGGCAGACCATGTGTAACAACACCTGCACAGGATCACACCCGCGGGACAGGTACAGGATGGCAACAACAACTACCCGAGTTTCACCAGGAACGCACAATCCCTCCATCAGTGCTCAGACTGTCTGCAATCGGCTGAGAGAGGCTGGACTGAGGGCTTCTAGGCCTGTTGTAAGGCAGGTCCTCACCAGACATCACCGGCAACAATGTCGCCTATGGGCACAAACCCACCGTCGCTGGACCAGACAGGACTGGCAAAAAGTGCTCTTCACTGACGAGTCGCAGTTGTTTCTCACCAGGGGTGATGGTCGGATTCGCGTTTATCGTCGAAGGAATTAGTGTTACACCGTGGCCTGTACTCTGGAGCGGGATTGATTTGGAGAGGGAGGGTCTCTCATGGTCTGGGGCGGTGTGTCACAGCATCATCGGACTGAGCTTGTTGTCATTGCAAGCAATCTCAACGCTGTGAGTTACAGAGAAGACATCCTCCTCCCTCATGTGGTACCCATCCTGCAGGCTCATCCTGACATGACCCTCCAGCATGACAATGCCACCAGCCATATTGCTCGTTCTGTGTGTGATTTCCTGCAAGACAGGAATGTCAGCGTTCTGCCATGGCCAGCGAAAAGCCCGGATCTCAATCCCATTGAGCACGTCTGGGACTTGTTGGATCGGAGGGTGAGGGCTAGGGCCATTCCCCCCAGAAATGTCCGGGTACCTTGGTGGAAGAGTGGGGTAACATCTCACAGCAAGAACAGGCAAATCTGGTGCAGTCCATGAGGAGGAGATGCATTGCAGTACTTAATGCAGCTGGTGGCCACACCAGATACTGACTGGTACTTTTGATTTTGACCCCCACTTTGTTCAGGGACACATTATTCTATTTATGTTAGTTACATGTCTGTGGAACTTGTTCAGTTTATGTCTCAGTTGTTGAATCTTATGTTCATACAAATATTTACAAAAAAATATAAATGTTTATATTTATATGTTAAATTTGCTGAAAATAAACACAGTTGACAGTGAGAATACTTTTTTTTACTGAGTTTATGATTAGTATAATGGTCTGTCATTAGAATAAGTATTCATGTTATTTCCTGCAAGCCACTCTTTAAAGATGTGTTCTTCACAGGCCTCGTTTGTGAATATATGATCAGAACCCTGACAGACAGAGAGCATCTTTAATCTTTCTCTGGCCTTGAAGAATGTCACTGATCTCCTTGTAACTGCAGGGAGCAGGGCTGATCAAATCCACATTGTGTGTGTGTGTGTGTGTGTGTGTGTGTGTGTGTCTGTGTGTCTGTGTGTGTGTGGATCACATCTACTGATTGTTTATGGGGACTTTATTTCACTATGAAATCACCCAGATATTCATAATTGCTTGTCAAAGCCATCTGTTCTGAAGTGTCACAGTGGTTCCTTTGGAGTGGCCTGTTCACATCGCCAGTTGATTGAACGCAAAAAAAAACAGATGTGTGTCAAGAGAGGTCAACTTTCATTTGAAGTAAAGTCAGATACAGCGTTTTCCCCCTTATTTGTGATTCTGGAAGCGTATGTATACACCCCAAATGCTGTCGTGTATTATCTAGGAGTTGGAGTCAGATGTAAGCATTAGGTTTCTGCCTTACAGATATATTTTTGTTTTTATGAGTCTGATCTTTATTTGGTCTGCACGGTGTAAGGATGGTATTCAGAACAAACTCTGACTCATTGTACGTGGAATTTCTACCAACGAATAAGTAAACAACTGTTAACAGAAGCTAATGCTTCTAAGTGGTTGTGTCATACTATGAATCCCTCACATACTGCAGTGCATGCTCTACCTGATAATGGTGTTTAGCCCCTTTGAATCCACAGCACTTAATTTTCCTTCTCTCTCTCTCTCTCTCTCTCTCTCTCTCTCTCTCTCTCTCTCTCTCTCTCTCTGTCAAGTAATGGTAGAAAAGGAAAGGTCACCATGGAGATGACAAAGAAAATCCCTGCTAGAGACAACACTTGAAGCTAGCTGGTGATTCATCAGCTTTAATGCAGTCCATTAGACACGGCTTTTAGTGGACAATGAACAATGGGGAACTAAACTAAGTTTATTTTGCACAGAACATATTTATGTTTTTTTGAGAAGAAGCCATAGTCAGTCAGTGCTGTTTAATGGAGCTTGTGTCCAGAAGGTCATTTCTTTAGCCCACAGAGAAATGGGGCCTGAGACCCTGAGTGAGTGAACTTATTCACTTCACATGTATATCGTCAGAGGTATAACCTACTATATCCTACAGTATCCAGTCAAAGTCAACCTTAAAATGAATCATATTGCTGATCTTACCATTAGGTTTTCGTTAAATGTCATGCCAATGAAACATCTGTAGGACATCGCAAATAGATTATGAGTGAGTAGAAATCCTGAAGGCGGATAAGATTTAGCCTGAGAAAAAGGTCAGGTAGCTGGAGGAAGGCTTGGACATATGGACTAAGATAACTGGATTATTCTGGATAGGAAACACAAGAAGATATGTTGTTTTTGTTACAGGGCAAATCAGTATTTCAAGGTACCATGTTGATATGGTTCACTGTAGGTACGCTGTTATCAATGTTGTCTGTGGTAAAGACTAGTATGTGCTATAGAAATTCTACCTACATAGCATCCATTTTTGCACAACACATACACCCCTATGAGTACATGATGTGAAAAGCAGTATTGTGTTCACTGGGATAATTCTAATCCATTTGTTTTACCCATTGGCTCATGATTATAGCAAGGCGTCCGTGGGCTCATTTGAGGTTTACATTTACTAGGCCCTACTTACACTCTTTACACAGTTGTTTACTATATTATGAGAACAGAGTGGGCATTGTGAATCACGTTGTGTTGTGTTCTAGCTGTTTCTGTTTCTAAGAAGCATGTTGTTGAGCCTGACGTTCTTTAAGGTGAGGGTTGGATTGTGAGTGAGGGGCTGAGGCCGAGGCAGGCAGCTGCTGTGTAATTATGGGAGACCCAGTGAAGTACAATACAAAAGCTACAGTGGCAGGTGTAGCTATTCATCTTTCCACATTTGTTTTGATTGGTGCAGTGTGCAGGGGTAGAGAGAGAGAGAAAGTCCTTTCAAAGCAAATGGAGAAAAATAGGAAAATGTAGTCTAAATGTCATTCATTCAGCACCAGTGCTGAGGTGACCTTAAAGAGAATCATCTCTCCCTTTTGTAAATGCGGACAAGTGGATTCTGCAAAATATCAAATTTGATAAGAAAGGGAGTCCACGTGATGGAGCCTTGTGATGGTGAGCAGAATATGGCTGATATGGGGAGGTGAACTGGTTCTGGACCCTCTCTATGGTTGAACAGTCTGTTCTGTTCTCTGGTCATGACCATCTGAATGTTTTACTATGTTTATTTGCACAAATAGAAGGACAATTTGTACACATTTACAAAACAACAGGAGGCAGAAAAAAGGCGAACATTGTTTCCCCAAGTGTTAGGACATACATTACTGCTACAGGAGCATACTGCATATCACCCTACATCATAAATGACTACGTATGTCAAAGGGTTGTTGTGTTCGATGTGCCTTGAGAGAGTGCTGTCATCTCACTGTATGCCCTGCAATATTAGTTATGATAGAGTTTGATTATGTGATATGATGATTTGGACTTCCTTTTATCACATTATGAAGCCAGTCCTTGAAGGATCTACATGTACATACATTGATTTGTATTAGAATATGCCATGTATTTTGTCTATTCACTGAAAAACAACCTACCCATATGTAACCATCCATATCACGGAGTCAACATTCATAGCTTTCACCATGACAACTGGGCCAACCATCAGGGAACATTACTGAGGCATTTAGATAATGGTTTCCTTGTAGACATCCAAGAGGAGGGAAAACAACCTAATAACAGCTTTACTGCTTCATGTGTCATCATGCCATAGAAACAGCACCGCATGGTCTGTGGAAGGAAAATAAACTACGATGCCTTAATACACTGCAATAGGATTGCAGTCATCATCGTGTTTGTATAACTCCTATTCATGGTTAGGTCTTTGTGCTTGTATATTAACATGTTTAGATTTGTGTTTAGTTTGATAGAATTATGACTAGAGCTGGAAGGCTGAAGGGAGCTGGCTGTATATTAGAGTGCATGTTTGTTTGTTTGTCTGCAGATTCAAGATAACAAGCCTGGGCTTCTCTTCGTGACTGGGCGCTGGCTGCTGGGTCTGACCTCATCTCAGTGAAAATAATTAGAGCTGCTTCTGTGTGTGTGCGCGCGCGTGTGTGTGTGTGTGTGTGTGTGTGTGTGTGTGTGTGTGTGTGTGTGTGTGTGTGTGTGTGTGTGTGTGTGTGTGTGTGTGTGTGTGTGTGTGTGTGTGTGTGTGTGTTCTGAATGCCCCACTCCCAGCTGAAACCCTAAACACAGAGAAGCCACTGTTCTACAACTATTAGTCCTCCTCAATATGTATGTCTCCTCTTCAGGAAAATAATATTAATGGGAGCGCTAAATACAAACCAAGCCTGTGGCCCGTCAACCGATAACTACAAATACAGTGAGATTATTCATAAGAGGGGCATGGATCTGATCGCATGTGAAGGGCCTGAGAGATTTTCTACAAGCTGTAGGTTCCTTAGGGGGCGTGGTTCACGTCCCAAATGGCACCCTATTCCCTTCATAGGTCAATACAGGGCCCATAGGGCTCTTGTCAAAAGTAGTGCACTATATTTGGCTACTACATGATTCCATATGTGTTATTTCATAGTTTTGATGTCCTCACTATTATTCTACGACGTAGAAAATAGTAAAAATAAAGAAAACCCTTGAATGAGTAGTTGTGTCCAAACATTTGACGGGTACTGTATATATTTCTAAATACAAACTAGCTCTGAAATAAGTGAGACTTTACAAATGATCCACTTTTCAACCACTACTGTTCAACCTTCTATTCATCATCTCCAGCACCAAACCAGTGTCTACATGTAAAACAGTGCATTTCTAATTCTATCTGTGGTTCAAAAGATAAAAAGAAACGTCCTAAAAAAAATGCTTCCCTGTGACATCACAGGGTTGGATTAAAAGTAAAAAAAACTGTGATTATCAAAACCTGCAATGACTTTCTAGCCCCAAGGAGGGTATTTTCTTGCCCCCCACATCCCCACGAATCTCATATAATTAGTAAATCACAGTTTTTAAAATGTTTAAACATTAGATGATGTCATAGGGTAAAACTTTTAAATATATATTTTTCTACAAAACGTAGAAATGTGCCGTTTTTGTGCTGGAGATAATGAAAATATGGTGGAGATGCCCTTTAAATTGTTGTGCAACATCATCGGTAAGCTAGAGGCATCGTCTTTCATTTGAATCTCCGCTCTTGTGGGCGGGTACATTGACCCGTTTTTGCACTGACTCTCTTGCACTGACTCTATGCACAAACACTGGACTCACCCACACACTCACACATACTTACACTGACAACCCAACACATACATATACACACATAACATGCGCATGATTACCCCATCTTTGTACCCCACACATACAATTATCTTTAAGGTCCCTCAGTCGAGTAGTGAATTTCAAGCACAGTTTCAGCCACAAAGACCAGGGAGGTTTTCCAATGCCTCGCAAAGAAGAGCACCTATTGGTAGATGGGTAAAAATAAAATAAAAAAGACACTGAATATGCCTTTGAGCAAACCTGCTTTCCAAAAGACACTGGGAGACAAATTCCCTTTTCAGCAGGACAATAACCTAAAACTCAAGGCCAAATCTACACTGTAAGAAGACAGTGAATGTTGCAGAGTGGCTGAGTTACAGTTTTGACATAAATCTTCTTGAAAATCTATGGCAAGACATGAAAATGGTTGTCTATCAATGATCAACAACCAATCTGACAGAGCTTGGAGAAATTTGAAAAAGACTCACAGCTGTAATCGCTGCCAAAGGTGATTCTAACATGCACTGACTCAGGCGGTTGAATACTTATCTAATGACGTCACATTAGTGTTTTATATTGCATTTCTCTTTTAAAACATTTTAGAATTTTTCTTGTATTTTGACATTAGAGTGTTTTGTGTAGACACATTTTTATTTTATTCCAATTTGTAAAAAACTATTTTGGGGAGAAAGTCAAGGGGTGTGAATACTCTCTGAAGGCATTTGTAGCCATGTTATTTTTGACTCGTTATTGTTATTCACTGTGTATTTATTATTCATGTCATTATTTCTATTTTTTATTTTGAATCTTTATTTTTACCTCTGTATCCAACATATCATTTGTTAACTTGTCAAAGTTAATAGGCTATTTACTATATTGTAAAAGCGATATTGAATCGTGGTTGGTTGCCAACGCAACCAAATATCAACATTTGAAGGAGATGTATCTTCTGCTTGGACAGTTCCAACTTAGTCGGGCTGTAATTCCAATTTGTCTATAATAATTCATAATTGATATGTTAGATTGATGTCTCCATCTCAACCTAAAATCTAAGTTAAAGAATAAATCAAACTTAAATCCACTTTAAATAACGTTTAAGTTGATCTTCTTTAACTTAGATTTTTGGTTGAGACGTGAATCTAACATATACATTCTTAAATTCTACATTCAATTTGCCCTCAAACAAAGCTTGAAACCCTAGGCCTTGTTTATTTTGTTAATTGTACATTTTTGTTGATGAATCCTTGAATTGAAACAATAGCTGTTGATTATTTTGAAAATGCTATATAGTCCTATAAGCATCATTGATGATATACATGTATGAGTGGTAAAGTATGGTCGCATTTCAGTTGCTCTATTAATTAAACCTTCCCTTTGGAATGACTTTACAGCAACAGTGAATCTATTTAGTGGAGATCTCTCAACACACATCCTCACGATGGGACGGGGTAATAGTCCGAGACAAATATCAGAGCTAATCAGGGCTGGGCTTGGTTGAAACTCTGGATGGGAGACCAAAGGGATATATAGATCAATCATCCAGTAGGAGGTGCTGCCCAGCCTTTAGTTTTTTTCTGATAGTGGATATAAAACGTTGAAGATCTGATGTCGTTTCAAAGGTACAAAATCAACATATTTATATGTTTTGTCTATGTTGAAAATTGGTAACCATGATGACATAATCCTGTGGTTGAAATTTCACCCTCAAAACAATTGTTTACGTTGATGACTTTTTGCAAATCCAATGTATTTTACACAGAAATTCCACATCACAATCTGTCGATAAATTCTGTTAAAACAATGTTGATTCAACCATTTTGTGCCCAGTGGGCAGTGTGTAGGTGTGTGTGTGTGTGTTGTGATAATCTCTCTGTAGGTTCCTGTTGCTGAGTGCTAACTGTGATCCGAGAGAGAGCGAATGAGAGAGACATGTTTCCCGTGCCAATAAAGCCCTTTGAATTGAATTGAGAGCCAGAAAGAGAGCCAGAGAGATAGAGCCACAGAGAGAGAATGAGAGAGACATGTTTCCCGTGCCAATAAAGCCCTTTGAATTGAATTGAGAGCCAGAAAGAGAGCCAGAGAGATAGAGCCACAGAGAGAGAATGAGAGAGACATGTTTCCCGTGCCAATAAAGCCCTTTGAATTGAATTGAGAGCCAGAAAGAGAGCCAGAGAGATAGAGCCACAGAGAGAGAATGAGAGAGACATGTTTCCCGTGCCAATAAAGCCCTTTGAATTGAATTGAGAGCCAGAAAGAGAGCCAGAGAGATAGAGCCACAGAGAGAGAATGAGAGAGACATGTTTCCCGTGCCAATAAAGCCCTTTGAATTGAATTGAGAGCCAGAAAGAGAGCCAGAGAGATAGAGCCACAGAGAGAGAATGAGAGAGACATGTTTCCCGTGCCAATAAAGCCCTTTGAATTGAATTGAGAGCCAGAAAGAGAGCCAGAGAGATAGAGCCACAGAGAGAGAATGAGAGAGACATGTTTCCCGTGCCAATAAAGCCCTTTGAATTGAATTGAGAGCCAGAAAGAGAGCCAGAGAGATAGAGCCACAGAGAGAGAATGAGAGAGACATGTTTCCCGTGCCAATAAAGCCCTTTGAATTGAATTGAGAGCCAGAAAGAGAGCCAGAGAGATAGAGCCACAGAGAGAGAATGAGAGAGACATGTTTCCCGTGCCAATAAAGCCCTTTGAATTGAATTGAGAGCCAGAAAGAGAGCCAGAGAGATAGAGCCACAGAGAGAGAATGAGAGAGACATGTTTCCCGTGCCAATAAAGCCCTTTGAATTGAATTGAGAGCCAGAAAGAGAGCCAGAGAGATAGAGCCACAGAGAGAGAATGAGAGAGACATGTTTCCCGTGCCAATAAAGCCCTTTGAATTGAATTGAGAGCCAGAAAGAGAGCCAGAGAGATAGAGCCACAGAGAGAGAATGAGAGAGACATGTTTCCCGTGCCAATAAAGCCCTTTGAATTGAATTGAGAGCCAGAAAGAGAGCCAGAGAGATAGAGCCACAGAGAGAGAATGAGAGAGACATGTTTCCCGTGCCAATAAAGCCCTTTGAATTGAATTGAGAGCCAGAAAGAGAGCCAGAGAGATAGAGCCACAGAGAGAGAATGAGAGAGACATGTTTCCCGTGCCAATAAAGCCCTTTGAATTGAATTGAGAGCCAGAAAGAGAGCCAGAGAGATAGAGCCACAGAGAGAGAATGAGAGAGACATGTTTCCCGTGCCAATAAAGCCCTTTGAATTGAATTGAGAGCCAGAAAGAGAGCCAGAGAGATAGAGCCACAGAGAGAGAATGAGAGAGACATGTTTCCCGTGCCAATAAAGCCCTTTGAATTGAATTGAGAGCCAGAAAGAGAGCCAGAGAGATAGAGCCACAGAGAGAGAATGAGAGAGACATGTTTCCCGTGCCAATAAAGCCCTTTGAATTGAATTGAGAGCCAGAAAGAGAGCCAGAGAGATAGAGCCACAGAGAGAGAATGAGAGAGACATGTTTCCCGTGCCAATAAAGCCCTTTGAATTGAATTGAGAGCCAGAAAGAGAGCCAGAGAGATAGAGCCACAGAGAGAGAATGAGAGAGACATGTTTCCCGTGCCAATAAAGCCCTTTGAATTGAATTGAGAGCCAGAAAGAGAGCCAGAGAGATAGAGCCACAGAGAGAGAATGAGAGAGACATGTTTCCCGTGCCAATAAAGCCCTTTGAATTGAATTGAGAGCCAGAAAGAGAGCCAGAGAGATAGAGCCACAGAGAGAGAATGAGAGAGACATGTTTCCCGTGCCAATAAAGCCCTTTGAATTGAATTGAGAGCCAGAAAGAGAGCCAGAGAGATAGAGCCACAGAGAGAGAATGAGAGAGACATGTTTCCCGTGCCAATAAAGCCCTTTGAATTGAATTGAGAGCCAGAAAGAGAGCCAGAGAGATAGAGCCACAGAGAGAGAATGAGAGAGACATGTTTCCCGTGCCAATAAAGCCCTTTGAATTGAATTGAGAGCCAGAAAGAGAGCCAGAGAGATAGAGCCACAGAGAGAGAATGAGAGAGACATGTTTCCCGTGCCAATAAAGCCCTTTGAATTGAATTGAGAGCCAGAAAGAGAGCCAGAGAGATAGAGCCACAGAGAGAGAATGAGAGAGACATGTTTCCCGTGCCAATAAAGCCCTTTGAATTGAATTGAGAGCCAGAAAGAGAGCCAGAGAGATAGAGCCACAGAGAGAGAATGAGAGAGACATGTTTCCCGTGCCAATAAAGCCCTTTGAATTGAATTGAGAGCCAGAAAGAGAGCCAGAGAGATAGAGCCACAGAGAGAGAATGAGAGAGACATGTTTCCCGTGCCAATAAAGCCCTTTGAATTGAATTGAGAGCCAGAAAGAGAGCCAGAGAGATAGAGCCACAGAGAGAGAATGAGAGAGACATGTTTCCCGTGCCAATAAAGCCCTTTGAATTGAATTGAGAGCCAGAAAGAGAGCCAGAGAGATAGAGCCACAGAGAGAGAATGAGAGAGACATGTTTCCCGTGCCAATAAAGCCCTTTGAATTGAATTGAGAGCCAGAAAGAGAGCCAGAGAGATAGAGCCACAGAGAGAGAATGAGAGAGACATGTTTCCCGTGCCAATAAAGCCCTTTGAATTGAATTGAGAGCCAGAAAGAGAGCCAGAGAGATAGAGCCACAGAGAGAGAATGAGAGAGACATGTTTCCCGTGCCAATAAAGCCCTTTGAATTGAATTGAGAGCCAGAAAGAGAGCCAGAGAGATAGAGCCACAGAGAGAGAATGAGAGAGACATGTTTCCCGTGCCAATAAAGCCCTTTGAATTGAATTGAGAGCCAGAAAGAGAGCCAGAGAGATAGAGCCACAGAGAGAGAATGAGAGAGACATGTTTCCCGTGCCAATAAAGCCCTTTGAATTGAATTGAGAGCCAGAAAGAGAGCCACAGAGATAGAGCCACAGAGAGAGAATGAGAGAGACATGTTTCCCGTGCCAATAAAGCCCTTTGAATTGAATTGAGAGCCAGAAAGAGAGCCAGAGAGATAGAGCCACAGAGAGAGAATGAGAGAGACATGTTTCCCGTGCCAATAAAGCCCTTTGAATTGAATTGAGAGCCAGAAAGAGAGCCAGAGAGATAGAGCCACAGAGAGAGAATGAGAGAGACATGTTTCCCGTGCCAATAAAGCCCTTTGAATTGAATTGAGAGCCAGAAAGAGAGCCAGAGAGATAGAGCCACAGAGAGAGAATGAGAGAGACATGTTTCCCGTGCCAATAAAGCCCTTTGAATTGAATTGAGAGCCAGAAAGAGAGCCAGAGAGATAGAGCCACAGAGAGAGAATGAGAGAGACATGTTTCCCGTGCCAATAAAGCCCTTTGAATTGAATTGAGAGCCAGAAAGAGAGCCAGAGAGATAGAGCCACAGAGAGAGAATGAGAGAGACATGTTTCCCGTGCCAATAAAGCCCTTTGAATTGAATTGAGAGCCAGAAAGAGAGCCAGAGAGATAGAGCCACAGAGAGAGAATGAGAGAGACATGTTTCCCGTGCCAATAAAGCCCTTTGAATTGAATTGAGAGCCAGAAAGAGAGCCAGAGAGATAGAGCCACAGAGAGAGAATGAGAGAGACATGTTTCCCGTGCCAATAAAGCCCTTTGAATTGAATTGAGAGCCAGAAAGAGAGCCAGAGAGATAGAGCCACAGAGAGAGAATGAGAGAGACATGTTTCCCGTGCCAATAAAGCCCTTTGAATTGAATTGAGAGCCAGAAAGAGAGCCAGAGAGATAGAGCCACAGAGAGAGAATGAGAGAGACATGTTTCCCGTGCCAATAAAGCCCTTTGAATTGAATTGAGAGCCAGAAAGAGAGCCAGAGAGATAGAGCCACAGAGAGAGAATGAGAGAGACATGTTTCCCGTGCCAATAAAGCCCTTTGAATTGAATTGAGAGCCAGAAAGAGAGCCAGAGAGATAGAGCCACAGAGAGAGAATGAGAGAGACATGTTTCCCGTGCCAATAAAGCCCTTTGAATTGAATTGAGAGCCAGAAAGAGAGCCAGAGAGATAGAGCCACAGAGAGAGAATGAGAGAGACATGTTTCCCGTGCCAATAAAGCCCTTTGAATTGAATTGAGAGCCAGAAAGAGAGCCAGAGAGATAGAGCCACAGAGAGAGAATGAGAGAGACATGTTTCCCGTGCCAATAAAGCCCTTTGAATTGAATTGAGAGCCAGAAAGAGAGCCAGAGAGATAGAGCCACAGAGAGAGAATGAGAGAGACATGTTTCCCGTGCCAATAAAGCCCTTTGAATTGAATTGAGAGCCAGAAAGAGAGCCAGAGAGATAGAGCCACAGAGAGAGAATGAGAGAGACATGTTTCCCGTGCCAATAAAGCCCTTTGAATTGAATTGAGAGCCAGAAAGAGAGCCAGAGAGATAGAGCCACAGAGAGAGAATGAGAGAGACATGTTTCCCGTGCCAATAAAGCCCTTTGAATTGAATTGAGAGCCAGAAAGAGAGCCAGAGAGATAGAGCCACAGAGAGAGAATGAGAGAGACATGTTTCCCGTGCCAATAAAGCCCTTTGAATTGAATTGAGAGCCAGAAAGAGAGCCAGAGAGATAGAGCCACAGAGAGAGAATGAGAGAGACATGTTTCCCGTGCCAATAAAGCCCTTTGAATTGAATTGAGAGCCAGAAAGAGAGCCAGAGAGATAGAGCCACAGAGAGAGAATGAGAGAGACATGTTTCCCGTGCCAATAAAGCCCTTTGAATTGAATTGAGAGCCAGAAAGAGAGCCAGAGAGATAGAGCCACAGAGAGAGAATGAGAGAGACATGTTTCCCGTGCCAATAAAGCCCTTTGAATTGAATTGAGAGCCAGAAAGAGAGCCAGAGAGATAGAGCCACAGAGAGAGAATGAGAGAGACATGTTTCCCGTGCCAATAAAGCCCTTTGAATTGAATTGAGAGCCAGAAAGAGAGCCAGAGAGATAGAGCCACAGAGAGAGAATGAGAGAGACATGTTTCCCGTGCCAATAAAGCCCTTTGAATTGAATTGAGAGCCAGAAAGAGAGCCAGAGAGATAGAGCCACAGAGAGAGAATGAGAGAGACATGTTTCCCGTGCCAATAAAGCCCTTTGAATTGAATTGAGAGCCAGAAAGAGAGCCAGAGAGATAGAGCCACAGAGAGAGAATGAGAGAGACATGTTTCCCGTGCCAATAAAGCCCTTTGAATTGAATTGAGAGCCAGAAAGAGAGCCAGAGAGATAGAGCCACAGAGAGAGAATGAGAGAGACATGTTTCCCGTGCCAATAAAGCCCTTTGAATTGAATTGAGAGCCAGAAAGAGAGCCAGAGAGATAGAGCCACAGAGAGAGAATGAGAGAGACATGTTTCCCGTGCCAATAAAGCCCTTTGAATTGAATTGAGAGCCAGAAAGAGAGCCAGAGAGATAGAGCCACAGAGAGAGAATGAGAGAGACATGTTTCCCGTGCCAATAAAGCCCTTTGAATTGAATTGAGAGCCAGAAAGAGAGCCAGAGAGATAGAGCCACAGAGAGAGAATGAGAGAGACATGTTTCCCGTGCCAATAAAGCCCTTTGAATTGAATTGAGAGCCAGAAAGAGAGCCAGAGAGATAGAGCCACAGAGAGAGAATGAGAGAGACATGTTTCCCGTGCCAATAAAGCCCTTTGAATTGAATTGAGAGCCAGAAAGAGAGCCAGAGAGATAGAGCCACAGAGAGAGAATGAGAGAGACATGTTTCCCGTGCCAATAAAGCCCTTTGAATTGAATTGAGAGCCAGAAAGAGAGCCAGAGAGATAGAGCCACAGAGAGAGAATGAGAGAGACATGTTTCCCGTGCCAATAAAGCCCTTTGAATTGAATTGAGAGCCAGAAAGAGAGCCAGAGAGATAGAGCCACAGAGAGAGAATGAGAGAGACATGTTTCCCGTGCCAATAAAGCCCTTTGAATTGAATTGAGAGCCAGAAAGAGAGCCAGAGAGATAGAGCCACAGAGAGAGAATGAGAGAGAGGGAAATATACTACCATTCAAAAGTTTGGGGTCACTTAGAAATGTCCTTGTTTTGAAAGAAAAGCACATTTGTTGTCCATTAAAATAACATCAAATTGATCAGAAATACAGTGTAGACATTGTTAATGTTGTAAATAGATATTGTAGCTGGAAACAGCTGATTTTTAATGGAATATCTACTTACATAGGTGTACAAAGGCCCATTATCAGCAACCATCAATCCTGTGTTCCAATTTTTTCTGCTAATCCAATTTTATAATTTTAAAAGGCTAATTGACCATTAGAAAACCCTTTTGAGATTATGTTAGCACAGCTGAAAACTGTTATGCTGATTGAAGAAGCAATAAAACTGTTCTTCTTTAGACTAGTTGAGTATCTGGAGCATCAGCATTTGTGGGTTTCGATTACAGACTCAAAATGGCCAGAAGTAAAGAACTTTCTTCTGAAACTCATCAGTCTATTCTTATTCTGAGAAATGAAGGCTATTCCATGCGAGAAATTGCCAAATAACTGAAGATCTCATACAACGCTGTGTACTACTCCCTTCACAGAAGAGCGCAAACTGGCTCTAACCAGAACAGAAAGAGGAGTGGGAGGCCCCGGTGCACAACTGAACAAGAGGACAAGTATATTAGAGTGTCTAGTTTGAGAAACAGACGCATCACAAGTCCTCAACATGCAGCTTCATTAAATAGTACCCGCAAAACACCAGTCTCAACGTCAACAGTGACGAGGCGACTCCGGGATGCTGGCCTTCTAGGCAGAGTTCCTCTGCCCAGTGTCTGTATTCTTTTGCCTATATGAATCTTTTAATTTTATTGGCCAGTCTGAGATATGGCTTTTTCTTTGCAACTCTGCCTAGAAGGCCAGCATCCCGGAGTCGCCTCTTCACTGTTGACGTTGAGACTGGTGTTTTGAGTGTAATATTTAATGAAGGATATTTATAAATGACCCCAAACTTTTGAATGGTGGTGTGTATATATATACAGTATATATACACACATACATTATATATATATATATATCTC
The DNA here is from genome assembly GCF_013265735.2 of Oncorhynchus mykiss. NCBI lineage: Eukaryota > Metazoa > Chordata > Actinopteri > Salmoniformes > Salmonidae > Oncorhynchus > Oncorhynchus mykiss. The sequence goes on along the minus strand of NC_048570.1, from coordinate 76,552,207 downwards.
ACTCTTTGCATTTCTCTCTAGCTCTGTATCAATCTCTCAGCCCAGAGATCACAGTTAGCACTCAGCAAGGTCTCTCTCTTTTTCTCTCTCTCTCTCTCTCTCTCTCTGTGTATATATATATATATATATATATATATATATATATATATATTTATATTATATATATATATATACAGAGAGAGAGTGAGAGAGAAAAAGAGAGAGACCTTGCTGAGTGCTAACTGTGATCTCTGGGCTGAGAGATTGATACAGAGCTAGAGAGAAATGCAAAGAGTGAGAGGCTGCAATAGCAGTCTGAAGCTGAAAGAGAGAGAGAGGCAGTAATAGCAGCCTGAAGCTAGCTCTCACAGCCATTCCCACCCCTAATTGCATAACCATCATTAAAATGCTAATTCATAGTGTTAAAGGGGCAATTAAAAGGGTAATTAAAAATGCTTTGTTCCACTCCTCTACCTGTGTGAACAGCGTGGCCATTACTGTGCTCCTTCTGATCTGGATTATTTACATTGTGCCTACAGACTAATCCCTTCATCAAGGTTCAACTGAGAGCCAGGGCAGTGGTAGTGTGGAGGGAATCATTATAATCAGAGAGGTGCTAGAACAGGATGTGATGTCATCTCAGCTGTATTTACTGTAGTGCTCTTATTATGACACTAACATGAAAGGGGATATGATCTGATGTACTCTATGCAGCAATTTAAAGGGTGGCTTGTATTTTTCTGCTGCTCATTTAGAAAAATTAGATTTTGATCTTGGGGGTGGGGTTTGATTTTTTTATTTTATGTATTTTACTTAACCTTTATTTAACTAGGCGAGTTAGTTAAGAACAAATTCTTATTTTACAATGATGGCCTACTCCGGCCAAACCCTCCCCTAACCCAGACAACACTGGACCAATTGTGCGCCGCTCTATGGATGTGGTTGTGTTATGTTCGCATATCGTACCCTGGCAGTTACTGTTGTTTGTCCATCTTGAGGCACAGCAGCAACAACATAGCCACTTGACTACCACTACCTCAAAATAGTCAGAATCAATCTAAGATACTGCAATTGTTCATCTAGCTGGTGTTAAGTGCAATATTTCTCCAGTAAAAAAATGTGCATGAAAAAGTCAGTGCACTGCAGACAGTATAAAGCGAGTCAACTGTTTCTGGCTGCGCTCAGAACTGATTTCTGAGATCTTGTCTACAACTTCATCATCAGCAAGCTGTCAAACTATGGTAAATAAAGCACAAGCTGTTTCATAGAGAATCATGTTACAAAGGTTGTGGCCGGACACAAGATTCTTGTGAATGGGTTTTGAATTTTGGAATATTGACAAGTGGCAGTTAGGATGCAAGTGTGAATCGTCTAATTCTCATTTTGCCCTAAACAGTGGCAGACTGTGGTCTCTATCAAACACGTAAGCAAGTGGTCACTCCATAAGGTTTCCCCTATTATGAGATGGTTATTTGTAACATCTGTCAATGGTACAGGGTCGGGTGGGTTGCCGACATCGCCGCTGACCCCTGGCGCCAGTTTACGTGAGCCGATCCCTACCCTGGCGACGCAACGCGGTGTACATGCCTATGATTAAGAAAATATGGAAAAAAGACAAGGAAAAAAAATAAAACAAATAATAAGAATTAATAATAAAAATAGTTTAGTCCCCCAAATGTTTGGGGGTGGAGGTGGGTTGAAAAAAAAAGAAGTCTTGGGAGCCTAGTGTTCCTTCAACATAACATTGGCGATGTGTTGTCTCATGTAAACAAGTCAGAGTCCGAGGCACTGCCTAATAGACAGGTCTGTCTCACTGTCTGGAGGCTACGATTGGATAGAGCACAGTCAGCGCAGCTGTTCATCTAGTGTTAGTGGGCAAGTGGGCATGATTGTAATCCAAACCCAACCCTCAGGTAAGGCGTGACAACCTCAGTTACACAAATCTCACAAAAACATACTGCCTTTATCATCAAAATGATTCTTCCTACACTTTTTTGTAAACGTTGGCACTGGAATAAATGTTTCTGACTAATATTGATGCCACGTGCCGTTTTCAATCAGAGAAGTCGTTTTTTGCATTAATTTGCTATTTAATAAGCCACAGTCATACAGACTGAAGATATACACTGAGTGTACAAAACATTAATATTGAGTTCCAGCCTCTTTTGCCCTCAGAACAGCCTCAATTCATTGGGACATGGACTCCACAAGGTGTTGAAAGCGTTCCGCAGGGATGATGACCCATGTTGACTCCAATGCTTCCCACAGTTGTGTTAAGTTGGCTGGATGTCCTTTGGGTGGTGGACCATTCTTGATACACACGGAAAAGTGTTGAGCATAAAAAACAGCAGTGTTGCAGTTCTTGACACAAACTGGTGCGCCTGGCACCTACTACCATACCTCTTTCAAAGAAACTTAAATATTTTGTATTGTACAATCCATGTCTAAATTGTCTCAAGGTTTAAAAATCCTTATTTAACCTCTTCCCCTTCATCTACACGTATTGAAGTGGATTTAATAAGTGACATCAATAACAGATCATAGCTTTCACCTGGATTCAACTGTTCAGTCTATGTCATGGAAATACTTAATGTTTTGTACACACAGTGTATAGTAGGTTTCATGTTTATAGTGTCTTTGGCTCGGCCAGAAGAACATGGTTTCAGTTTCACCAAGCAATTGTTTTATAAAACCCACATCTTTCAAGATTCTTCCAACGTTAGTTACAGTATAATGACAATCCAACATCTTCAGATGTCTTCCAACAATAGTGTATAATAACAATTCAGCATCTTCAAAACCAGAGAAGACCAGATTTGAACTGGAACACACTGATGTTCAACACAATTGCATTTTGGCGTAGAAGCAGAAAATCAGCTGTGGCACCAGCTAATGTAAATAGTTAGTGTTTGTGTGTACAGTGTACTGCAGCTGCCAGGATTCCCATCTGGGATTATTATTATTATTTTATTTTTTTACCCCTTTTTCTCCCCAATTTCGTGGTATCCAATTGTTGTAGTAGCTACTATATTGTCTCATCGCTACAACTCCCGTACGGGCTCGGGAGAGACGAAGGTTGAAAGTCATGCGTCCTCCGATACACAACCCAACCAAGTATTCTATAAAAAAAGTCTGTATTTATCCATTAAAAAGTCCACTGTTGATCATGACACTGTTGATGAACATTAGCTGCAGATGAGAGACGACCAGCAACTAGAATGAGAAATGATGGATTCCCTCCAGCTTGCTAGCTGCCGATGCTGCAGGCCAACTTGCTTTCAGGGCTGGTGAAGTGTCAGTGGTTTAATTTTATAGTGTGTAGTTTTCCCTGATTTCCCTCAGGAACGGAGCGCTGCCGGTAGAATGGAGAAACATCTGCTGCCACTCAGAGAGATACATATAAAAACCATCATTTCCATCAGCGTTGCTACAGCAGAGTGAGGACAGAGAGCCAAGCAGCACATTAGAATGCCTGCCTGTCTCCTGTCTCTGTCTGATGCTGACTCCTGGGGATAGGCAGGAATGAAACCCATTAAATGATCCTGTGTTGCCAGAACCCAGAGGCAATGCGGGATAAGGTAGCCTATCTCACAAACCAGTGTACAGTAGTTTATGAAGTCTACAGATTATATGTCATGATCTTATTAACGTATGCCGTATTACCTTGATTCATACATAATATCAGGTGGGTATTTTCTGCATCTCTTTTATTTTAATAACATGTTGTACGTGTACCGGTATGCAGAATTACTCAGCATATGAGGTTGCCCGGTGTCCCTAACCACATAAGAAGCAGTATTGCAGAAAGACAATTTAGAAAAATATTTTCCATTCTGGTATCATAAACAACTTTAATCATGTCATTTCTCTGTAGTCTGATTGTGTTGTTTGGCTTTATTGTTTTTTTATTGTATTTCTTGACAGTTTTTGTCTCTGTTTTTCCATTTGATATTTATCTGCTGTAGGCTACTTTACATGGCGCATAATGTATTTCTTACTGTGGAGCTGAATTGAAGTCATTTTGTCTGTCATGTCTGCTATCATTTCTTGCAAATGAGATGGAGGAGCCTTCAAGTCATTATATGATAATGAAGCAATAGACTGTGAAATGTAACATGTACAAAGAGAGAAGAGCAAACAATGACCTTCACTGAGAATGAAGTTAGACATGTCTCTATTGATCATCTGAGTCCAGAGCAAACACTGCCCCTGGGATATCTCACTGTCTGTCTGTACATCCCTCTTTTGTTTCTCTGTCTTTCTTTCTTTCAGCTTAGTTTCTGTATCCATTTCTCTCTGAGATCCCACGCCTTTGGAACCATGGGATGTTTGAGTAAGAGCTGCTGCCATACTTGAGGTTGCTCACTCTACCCCTCCTTGGCACGGTGACTCTCAACCCGAACCCAAACCCCTCTATTGGCGGTCCAGAGATGCTTTAGCAAATGTCAGATTGGTCATGGCTGCAGATTGGGGAGAGAGGAAAAGGTAAAACAAACAGACAGCTGTTTCCAATTATGGTTTTACTAGGCGCTGATGGGCCAGTAATTACAGGATTAGAGATGTGTAACTGCACACAGCTTTGGGTCCTGCTTTGCTCTGGGAGTCCTTCTGGGGGGAGGGAATGGCTGGGTCCAGCCAAACAGCCCAAACAGTGATGTTTGCACATTACTGCAATGGGCCTCTTAACGTCACTCATTGTGTCCATTGGCCAGGAAGCTGCTGAGGCAGTGGCTGTGCCATTTGAGTGGTTTCACAGTGTGGGAAAGAGGCCGGCGGGAGGATGGCAGGCAGCAGGCTCTGGTCAGGTTACTATTACTTCTGTCTCTCTGTTCGAATCCAGGCTGCATCACATCCGGTCGTGATTGGAAGTCCCATAGGGTGGCGCACAATTGGCACAGCGTTGTCCGGGTTTGACCGGGGTAGGCCATCATTGTAAATAAGAATTTGTTCATAACTGACTTGCCTAGCTAAATAAGGTTACACACTGTGAGAAATCAGAGCCGTGAGGGTCCATCATGATAACGCCAGATGGATGACCATTTGGCGTTTTCTGTCTGGCCTGTGAATTCAGGGGCATATCGATCATAATCATGCTCCTCCTGGTCTACTACAAACAACACTGTAAAAAATTACTCTTTGGGTCAACCTAAAAAAAAGACTTAAAGTGGTTACAATTAAATAAGTTGGGAAAACTCAATTGAAAACCAAGTATATGATTCAATCGATGTCAATTGTTGTATTTGATTATTAACAAAGCTATTTTTCAAGTTACAACTTATTTCTTTCAACATTGAACTTACTTTTCCTCTTTCGTTAAACCTAATAAATAACATAAATACAAACTAATATCTCACATAAAAACACATTTTTCATCCTGTTTATTCAGGATAATGTATATCCAAGTCTTTACTGGTGTCAACAAATTGCCTATCTGCTTTCGCTGAACATCTTCATAGGTTATGAAACTCTCTCTCCTATTTTAAACTTTGAAATGACCTATTCTAATTTCTTCAACAAGCAATTTAATAAATTCCCTGTAAATCAATAAATGAAGTTGGTTCAATAACATGAAATAATGACTGCAAACATATTTATTACATGTGTTTTTCAACTATATTGTATAGCCAAATGTTGACTATCTTAAAACCTCTTAAGGATCTGCACTTTTTTTTCAATTTTTGCCTAAAATGACATACCCAAATCGAACTGCCTGTAGCTCAGGACCTGAAGCAAGGATATGCATATTCTTGATACCATTTGAAAGGAAACACTTTGAAGTTTGTGGAAATGTGAAATGAATGTATGAGAATATAGAGTGGGGCAAAAGAGTATTTAGTCAGACACCAATTGTGCAAGTTCTCCCACTTAAAAAGATGAGAGAGGCCTGTAATTTTCATCATAGGTACACTTCAAGTATGATAGACAAAATGAGATTTTTTTTCTCCAGAAAATCACATTGTAGGATTTTTAATGAATTTATTTGCAAATTATGGTGGAAAATAAGTATTTGGTCAATAGCAAAAGTTTATCTCAATACTTTGTTACATACCCTTTGTTGGCAATGACAGAGGTCAAACGTTTTCTGTAAGTCTTCACAAGGTTTTCACACACTGTTGCTGGTATTTTGGCCCATTCCTCCATGCAGATCTCCACTAGAGCAGTGATATTTTGGGGCTGTTGCTGGGCAACATGGACTTTCAACTCCCTCCAAAGATTTTATATTGGGGTGAGATCTGGAGACTGGCTAGGCCACTCCAGGACCTTCAAATGCTTCTTACGAAGCCACTCCTTCGTTGCCCGGGCGGTGTGTTTGGGATCATTGTCATGCTGAAAGACCCAGCCACGTTTCATCTTCAATGCCCTTGCTGATGGTAGGCTTTGTTACTTTGGCCCAGCTCTCTGCAGGTCATTCACTAGGTCCCCCCGTGTGGTTCTTGTGATCATTTTGACCCCACGGGGTGAGATCTTGCGTGGAGCCCCAGATCAAGGGAGATTATCAGTGGTCTTGTATGTCTTCTATTTCCTAATAATTGCTCCCACAGTTGATTTCTTAAAACCAAACTGCTTACTTATTGCAGATTCATTCTTCCCAGCCTGGTGCAGGTCTACAATTTTGTTTCTGGTGTCCTTTGACAGCTCTTTGGTCTTGGCCATAGTGGAGTTTGGAGTGTGACTGTTTGAGGTTGTGGATAGGTGTCTTTTATACTGATAACAAGTTCAAACAGGTGCCATTAATACAGGTAACGAGTGGAGGACAGAGGAGCCTCTTCAAGAAGAAGTTACAGGTCCGTGAGAGCCAGAAATCTTGCTTGTTTGTAGGTGACCAAATACTTATTTTCCACCATAATTTGCAAATAAATTCATAAAAAATCCTACAATGTGATTTTCTGGATTTTATTTTCTAATTTTGTCTGTAATAGTTGAAGTGTACCTATGATGAAAATTACAGGCCTCTCTCATCTTTTTAAGTGTGAGAACTTGCACAATTGGTGGCTGACTAAATACTTAGATTTAGATTCAATTTAGATTTTGGCCACTAGATGGCAAGAGTGTATGTGCAAAGTTTTAGACTGATCCAACAAACCATTGCATTTCTGTTCAAAATTTCGTATGAAGACTACCAAAATGTGCCTAGTTGGTTTATTAATAATTTTTCAAGTTCATAACTGTGCACTCTCCTCAAACAATAGCATGGTATTCAGTCGCTGTAATAGCTACTGTAAATTTGACAGTGCAGTTAGATTATCAAGAATTTAAGCTTTCTGCCAATATCAGATATGCAGAGGGTCCCTGGTTCGAGCCCAGGTTGGGGCGAGGAGAAGGACGGAAGCTATACTGTTACACTTACAACCTCATGCTAATCGCATTAGCCTACGTTAGCTCAACCATCCCGCGGGTGGAACACCAATCTGTAGAGATCCTTAAAACAATAGAAACCTTACCAGACTCTTTAATATCACATGCAGTTATACAAGTATCATTATGGATTCAGTGCTGGCAATGTACAAGATTAACCTTGGGCAGAACACATTAATTAGAATGACATTCACTATCACGGGTGGCCAAAACAACAAACTGAAAACCACGCCCCCAATAAGCCACACAATTATTCTGATAGGCTGCCGCCGCTACATCGTCCCCACCATTATGCAATGGGCATGCGCATGAGGTGTTGAAAGCAATTTCAAATAATTGGAGGCGTGGCTTGAATTTATTATTTGAAATGAAACAAATTTAATAGAATAGGTTGAGTAAAAGCACTTCAGATGAACAACAGCACCATCTAACTTTTTACAGTGAAGGGCAAGTCCCTTTTCTCTCTCTCCTCTCCCACCAGCACCAGCTGGTATGTGGTATGGACCTGCCCAGTGCCAATGCAGACAGAGGTGTCTAATTGATTCCAGGGTGTGGACACAGAGATGTCTGTAGGGCGCCTGGTGCTGCTTGCTGTTCTAATGGTACAGATGAGGGAGGCCGCTGGTGTCTGTCAGGTGCACTAGCACTGATCTCTGTGATCCTTGGTGTCATGTAGAGTTAACAGAGGCGTGGCATTGGCAGACACAAGAAGGGACAGCGATGGGTATGAACGGGGGGCTACGATCAGTCTACAGTGACTTCACTAGTGATGGTGCCCCTGTCCACTTCACTCTGATTTGTCTCTAACCTGCTTTGCCTCCACCACTCTGACCCCTCCTCTTCCCCCCTGCCCCTCTGCCCCTCCCCTCCTCTCTCCTCCTCCTTTTTTCTCTTCTCTTCTGTGTGGAGGTGTCGGCTGAGTAGACCAGTACCGTCTGGTCGTGAGCAGGGAGATGGACAAACCTGTGACAGCCACCCTCCAGCCCCTCCGAGAACCCCCCACCCATCACCCGTGGCAACAGAACCCACCCCAATGGTGTCCCCCTGGATCAACTCACACCCAGAGGCCTGACATGTGGTAGAGGTCAGTGTTCAACATAGTTAGGAGGAGAGCTGGAAAGGAGCATATGTTCACAGTGACCTACATGCATGTGTACGCAGGATCTCTCACACACACACACACACACACACACACACACACACACACACACACACACACACACACACACACACACACACACACACACACCAGACAATGGATGGACCAGAGAGACTCCAGCCCACAGAAGCACTGCATTCCCTCATTGCCTCATTCCCCACACACTGAAACAACAACACCATAGAAACCAACTTGATTAAATCCAACATAATATGTATTAGATTTGATTGAGTCAAAGCCCTGGCCGTGATCTAATTAAGTCTAATGTGTTTATATTTGTGTTGTGCTCTGGTGATTGCAGTCTCGGTGGACTGGAGAAGGCTAATGCTGACATGATGAGGCCAGTGTTTTGGCTGCTCAGCGGCTCCTGGTAATTGAGGGCTGTGAGTTAGTGCGTTGCCGTTTTTGTGCTTTCGGTAAAACAAGCCATGTAAACACAGTAGGGAGAGGTAGAGTAAGTGCTGTTTGACGAGCAGAACAGATGTAGGATCTTAATTTGATCACCCTGTCGCAGGAGAACTTTCCTGCAATGCAGGACATTTAAAACTGGCTTCTGAAGTTTGTTATTTTCACTTTGAAATTGAAGACTTGATTTCCCTTATGAGAAACGTTTCAGCCCCTACAAAAATGCCCAATCAATATAATTCACATAATAATTCACATTTCCTGTTTCTGCAGGGTTATTTTCCTGCTTTAGCATACATCTGTAGCTACGTACAGTATCATCCCTGCTTTGGTTTTCTGTTGTTGGTTTAGATTAATTCATATTTCATTCCAGGTTTGAATTTTGGTTCCCTAGTTCTTACTTAGCACACATAATATATTTTATTTGCAAAGGGTATATTATAAATTATACGTAAACCTAACAAATACCCACCATCATCATCCCCACCACCACCACCACCCCAACCATCATCATCATCATCATCACAACCATTCACAACATCAAACAGAATCTCCATCACAGGGTTATTGATGGAACCACAGTTCTGTCAGATCCTAACCCTTAATAACAGAGAGTGCTCTCCTGGACAGACTCTGTCCACTCTCTGCCTTGTAAAGTGACATTTTGCAAGGTAACCATCCTTTCTGCTCCATTGTCTCACTCACCTGTAAAACATAGTCATACTTTACTGGCTTGTTACTGCCACAGGGTTACTATTTTATTTACACTATTTGCTGTCCTGCAGTGAGTGAATTGGTAGGTTTCTCTCTGCGATGTGAAGCTCTTGAAGAAATCTTGATTTCTACACTGGTTCTATCAGGCCTAGGAAATAATTATAATCCTACTGCATCTGCTACAATCAGTTCTGAGAGGCCTACAATGCTGGGTGTATGTACTGTAAATGCATTAAAAAGCATATTTGTGGTGTTTCATTGGCTCATACTGTACATATGTTGACATTGTTCTTAATGTGGAAATATGTTTCTATTAACAAATATATACAATTTTGACTAAACAGATTCTGCCACAACCAATTACTAAATTAAACTAGTGCTTCAGTAATGTGAACGATTCAAACAGAATTGATTAAGCAACATGTACTGTATATTTCTTAAATATTCATGATATCCTGGTTCAGTCAGTGTGTGATCTTTTGACGAGGTGTAGACTGCTGGGTCTGGACCTTCTGTGTGTGTCTGGATACCATTGAGGCCCAGTGCATTGAACTCCCAGATAAACAATCAAAGAATCTAATCTGCAGTAGCACGGGATCCTGCGTCCTCATTCTCATTTCAATAGCAGTCTCTCCCATTGTACCAGGATCAGTTCCTAACTGGCACTCAGCAGTTGTTTCCATTTGATCTGCACTTCTAGCCATGCAGCAGAACACAATAATGGTACCAGCTACAGCTATAAAATATATTATTTTCTGATTGTCATGGAATAGTCACTACCTTCACTAGAGCGTCAGAGCAGTTTTTTCACTATAGCTTCAGATTGCATTTTGCAACCAGACGTTTTCCAACACAGTGGTGTGTTGGAAAATCATAGCCAGCCAGCCAACATAGCATCCCTCTGTTTGAGCAGGGTGTTTCAGTAGGCTAAACTAGCTAGCTGCAATTGCCAGCTAAGTAAGTGAGTAAGTGAAATGATGAAATGATGAAATCCCTGTCTCTCTATTTCTCTCTTGCTTCTCCTTCATTCTGGAAGAAATTAATTTGTTCAAAACTGTTCAACCACTGTCTTTCTCTCTCTTTGAGTCAATTACATTTCATGCACTGCAGTGCTAGCTAACTGTAGCTTATGCTTTTAGTACTAGATTCATTCTCTGATCCTTTGGTTGGGTGGACAACATGTCAGTTCATACTGCAAGAGCTCTGATAGGTTGGAGGACATCCCCTTGTCACGTTCTGACCTTAGTTATTTTGTTATGTCTTTGTTTTAGGTTGGTCAGGGCGTGAGTTGGGGTGGGTTGTCTATGTTCATTTTTCTATGTTGTGTTTTGCGTTTGGCCTGGTATGGTTCTCAATCAGAGGCAGGTGTCGTTAGTTGTCTCTGATTGAGAATCATACTTAGGTAGCCTTTTCCCACCTGTGTTTCGTGGGTGATTGTTTTCTGTCTTTGTGCATGTCACCAGACAGGACTGTTTCGTTTCGTGTCATTCTCTTTGTTATTTTTGTTTTAGTGTTCTGCGTTTAATAAATAAATTATGAACACGTACCACGCTGCGCATTGGTCCTCCGATCCTTCATACTCCTCAGATGAGGACGACGAACGTTACACCCCTGGAAGTTGTAATAATTACTGTCTATGGAAGGGGGTGAGAACCATGAGCCTCCTTGGTTTTGTACTGAAGTCAATGTACCCAGGGGGGACAGAAGACAGCTGTCGAGGCTACTGTAGACCTTCTTTGCAAAATAGTGTGTTTACATTTTTTGGGGGATGACGTGATTATATTAAGTATAGTTTTATCTAAAAAGCATAACTTTTAACATGTTTTACAAATTGAATGTTTGTGAAATTCACTGAGGATGGTCCTCCCCTTCCTCCTCTGAGGAGCCTCCACTGCTTGTAATCTACAGTGCCTTGCGAAAGTATTCGGTCCCCTTGAACTTTGCGACCTTTTGCCACATTTCAGGCTTCAAATATAAAGATATAAAACTGTATTTTTTTGTGAAGAATCAACAAACAAGTGGGACACAATCATGAAGTGGAACGACATTTATTGGATATTTCAAACTTTTTTAACAAATTATTCAGCCCCTTTACTTTCAGTGCAGCAAACTCTCTCCAGAAGTTCAGTGAGGATCTCTGAATGATCCAATGTTGACCTAAATGACTAATGATGATAAATACAATCCACCTGTGTGTAATCAAGTCTCCGTATAAATGCACCTGCACTGTGATAGTCTCAGAGGTCCGTTAAAAGCGCAGAGAGCATCATGAAGAACAAGGAACACACCAGGCAGGTCTGAGATACTGTTGTGAGAAGTTTAAAGCCGGATTTGGATACAAAAAGATTTCCCAAGCTTTAAACATCCCAAGGAGCACTGTGCAAGCGATAATATTGAAATGGAAGGAGTATCAGACCACTGCAAATCTACCAAGACCTGGCCGTCCCTCTAAACTTTCAGCTCATACAAGGAGAAGACTGATCAGAGATGCAGCCAAGAGGCCCATGATCACTCTGCATGAACTGCAGAGATCTACAGCTGAGGTGGGAGACTCTGTCCATAGGACAACAATCAGTCGTATATTGCACAAATCTGGCCTTTATGGAAAAGTGGCAAGAAGAAAGCCATTTCTTAAAGATATCCATAAAAAGTGTCGTTTAAAGTTTGCCACAAGCCACCTGGGAGACACACCAAACATGTGGAAGAAGGTGCTCTGGTCAGATGAAACCAAAATTGAACTTTTTGGCAACAATGCAAAACGTTATGTTTGGCGTAAAAGCAACACAGCTGAACACACCATCCCCACTGTCAAACATGGTGGTGGCAGCATCATGGTTTGGGCCTGCTTTTCTTCAGCAGGGACAGGGAAGATGGTTAAAATTGATGGGAAGATGGATGGAGCCAAATACAGGACCATTCTGGAAGAAAACCTGATGGAGTCTGCAAAAGACCTGAGACTGGGACGGAGATTTGTCTTCCAACAAGACAATGATCCAAAACATAAAGCAAAATCTACAATGGAATGGTTCAAAAATAAACATATCCAGGTGTTAGAATGGCCGAGTCAAAGTCCAGACCTGAATCCAATCGAGAATCTGTGGAAAGAACTGAAAACTGCTGTTCACAAATGCTCTCCATCCAACCTCACTGAGCTCGAGCTGTTTTGCAAGGAGGAATGGGAAAAAATGTCAGTCTCTCGATGTGCAAAACTGATAGAGACATACCCCAAGCGACTTACAGCTGTAATCGCAGCAAAAGGTGGCGCTACAAAGTATTAACTTAAGGGGGCTGAATAATTTTGCACGCCCAATTTTTCATTTTTTGATTTGTTAAAAAAGTTTGAAATATTCAATAAATGTCGTTCCACTTCATGATTGTGTCCCACTTGTTGTTGATTCTTCACAAAAAAATACAGTTTTAAGTTCAAACTTTATGTTTGAAGCCTGAAATGTGGCAAAAGGTCGCAAAGTTCAAGGGGGCCGAATACTTTCGCAAGGCACTGTATTCCACATTTAGTTGTGTTACAGCCTGAATTCAAAAAATGTATTACATAGATTTTTCTATATCACTCATCTACACACAATACCCCATAATGTCAAAGTGAAAACATATTTTTAGAAACGTTAGAAATGTATTGAAAAATATGATCTCATTTACATGATCTAATTTACATAAGTATTCACACCCTTGAGTCAATACATGTTAGAATCATCTTTAGCAGCGATTACAGCTGTGATTCTTTCTGGGTAAGTCTCTAAGAGTTTTGCACACCTGGATTGTACCATATTTGCACAATATTATTTTTAGAATTCTTCAAGCTCTGTCAAATTGGTTGTTGATTATTGATAGACAACCATTTTCAAGTCTTGCCATACATTTTCAAGCAGATTTAAGTCAAACTGTAACTCAAACACACAGGAACATTCACTGTCTTCTTGGTAATCAACTCCAGAGTAGATTTGGCCTTGTGTTTTAGGTTATTGTCTTGCTGAAAGGTGAATTCATCTTCCAGTGTCTGGTGGAAAGCAGACTGAACCAGGTTTCCTCTAGGATGCTTAGTTTCTTTTTGAAAAACTCCTGAAAAACTCCTTAACAATTACAAGCATACCCATAACATGATGCAGCCCCCACTGTGTTTGAAAATATGGAGAGTTGTACTCAGTAATGTGTTGGATTGGATTTGCCCTAAACATAACACTTTGTAGTAAAAAAGTGAGTTGCTTTGCCACATTTTTTGCAGTATTACTTTAGTGCCTTTCTTCAAACAGGATGCATGTTTTGGAATATTTTTATTGTGTACAGGCTTCCTTCTTTTCACTCTGTCAGTTAGGTCAGTTTTGTAGAATAACTACAATGTTGTTGATCCATCCTCAGTTTTCTCCTATCACAACCATTAAACTGTTTTAAAGTCACCATTGGCCTCATGAATTTGGTACTCTGCTCCATCGGCTTGGAACACCTTACAAAATAGTTTTAAACTGGAAGAGTTATCACGATTATAAAAAAAAAATCATTGCTAATGTCACGCCCTGACCTTAGATATCCTTTTTATGTCTCTATTTTGGTTTGGTCAGGGCGTGAGTTGGGGTGGGCATTCTAGGTTTTGTGTTCTATGTTTTCTATTTCTGTGTGTTTGGCCGGGTGTGGTTCTCAATCAGAGGCAGCTGTCTATCGTTGTCTCTGATTGAGAAACATACTTAGGTAGCCTTTTCCCACCTGTGTTTTGCCAGTGACGAAAATATATTTGAAATTGAGGCTGTAACACAACAAAATGTGGAAAAACTCAAGTGGTGTGAATCCTTTCTGAAGGCACTGTAAATCTAATGTCATGTTGAAATCTTTTGTTGATTTCACATAGAATTCACGTTAGTTGACAACTCCACAAAATGTAAATGCTAATATCGGTACCATGACATGAATGGGAGTTGTGCCACAAATGCTAAAACGTTGGCATGTGGAAACAGTGCCGTGGAAACTAAACCAAAGCATGTATTGCTGTCATACCTTGTCCATAGACTGCTTACAGGATAAAGAAACCAATGCAATTTTGTTATTTGGGTGAACTATCCCTATGCCAATAATTGTGAGATTCAATCCATATGATCATTAACCTTGCTCTCTGACCATTAGATTTCAAATACTGCCCTGATTCAAACGATACAAGATTTCACTCACCATCTCTTAATCGAACTGATCAACCTCTTTAGTTGCTCAACCATGGCGTTTTCCTCATGCCGTTCTGTTCTAGAACCTCATTTGAAATCCTTCCCATTCTGAGGGGGGGGGGGGTCTGTGCATATTTGTTAACAACAGCTGGAGCACGAAATCTAAGTCTCTAGATTTTGCTCGCCTGAAGATAGTATATTGTAATTAATTGCAGACCACACTACTTGCCTAGAGAGATCTCAGCTATACTTTTCGTGGCTGTTTATTTACCACCACAGACAGATGCTCGCACTAAGACCGCACTCAGTCAGCTGTATAAGGAAATAAGCAAACAGGAAACCACTCACCCAGAGGCGGCGCTCCTAGTGGCCAGAGACTTTAATGCAGGGAAACATAAATCAGTTCTACCAAATCTCTATCAATATGTTAAATGTGCAACCAGAGGGAAAAATAATTCTAGATCACCTGTACTCCACACACAGAAACGTGTACAAAGCTCTCCCTCGCACTCCATTTGGTAAATCCGACCACAACTCTATCCTCCTAATTCCTGCTTACAAGCAAGAATTAAAACAGGAAGCACCAGTGACTCGGTCTATAAAAAAATGGTCAGATGAAGCAGATGCTAAGCTGCAGGACTATTTTGATATCACAGACTGCAACATGTTCCGGGATTCTTCCGATGACATTGAGGAATACACCACATCAGTCACTGGTTTTATCAATAAGTGAATTGAGGACGTCGTCCCCACAGTGACTGTACGTCCATACCCCAACCAGAAGCCATGGATTACGGGTAACATTCGCACTGAGCTAAAGGGTAGAGATGCCGCTTTCAAGGTGCGGGACTCTAACCATGAAGCTTACAAGAAATCTCGCTATGCCCTGCGACGAACCATCAAACAGGGAACGCGTCAATACAGGGCTAAGATTGAATCATACTACACCGGCTCCGACACTCGTCGGATGTGGCAGGGCTTGCATACTTTTACAGACCACAAATGTAATCACAGCCACGAGCTGCCCAGTGACACTAGCCTATCAGACGAGCTAAATCACTTCTATGCTCGCTACGAGGCAAGCAACACTGAGGCATGTATGAGAGCATCAGCTTTTCCGGACGACTGTGTGATCACGCTCTCCGTAGCCGACGTGAGTAAGACCTTTAAACAGGTCAACATACACAAGGCTGCTGGGCCAGACGGATTACCAGGACGTGTGCTCCGGGCATGTGCTGACCAACTGGCAGGTGTCTTCACTGACATTTTCATCATGTCCCTGATTGAGTCTGTAATACAAACATGCTTCAAGCAGACCACCATAGTACCTGTGCCCAAGAACAAAAAGGCAACCTGCCTAAATGACTACAGACCCGTAGCACTCACGTCCGTAACCATGAAGTGCTTTGAAAGGCTGGTAAATGGCTTACATCAACACCATTATCCCAGAAACCCTAGACCCACTCCAATTTGCATACTGCCCAAACAGATCCACAGATGATGCAATCTCTATTGCACTCCACACTGCCCTTTCCCACCTGGACAAAAGGAACACCTATGTGAGAATGCTGTTCATTGACTACAGCTCAGCGTTCAACACCCTAGTACCCTCAAAGCTCATCACCAAGCTAAGGATCCTGGGACTAAACACCTCCCTCTGCAACTGGATCCTGGACTTCCTGACAGGCCTCCCCAGGTGGTGAGGGTAGGTAGCAACACATCTGCCACACTGATCCTGAACACTGGAGCTCCCCAGGGGTGCGTGCTCAGTCCCCTCCTGTACTCCCTGTTCACCCACGACTGCATGGCCAGGCACGACTCCAACACCATCATTAAGTTTTCTGACGACACAACAGTGGTAGGCCTGATCACCGACAACGATGAGACAGCCTATAGGGAGTAGGTAAGAGACCTGGCCGGGTGGTGCCAGAATAACAACCTATCCCTCAACGTAACCAAGACTAAGGAGATGATTGTTGACTACAGGAAAAGGAGCACCGAGCACGTCCCCATTCTCATCGACGGGGCTGTAGTGGAGCAGGTTGAGAGCTTCAAATTCCTTGGTGTCCACATCAACAACAAACTAGATTGGTCCAAACACACCAAGACAGTCATAAAGAGGGCACGACAAAGCCTATTCCTCCTCAGGAAACTAAAAAGATTTGGCATGGGTTCTGAGATCCTCAAAAGGTTCTACAGCTGCTACATCGAGAGCATCCTGACCGGTTGCATCACTGCCTGGTATGGCAATTGCTCGGCATCCGGCCGCAAGGCACTTCAGAGAGTAGTGCGTACGGCCCAGTACATCACTGGGGCAAAGCTGCCTGCCATCCAGGACCTCTACACCAGGCGATGTCAGAGGAAGGCCCTAACAATTGTCAAAGATCCCAGCCACCCCAGTCATAGACTGTTCTCTCTACTACTACAAAAAGGCTTCTCAACAGTTCTTACCCCCAAGCCATAAGACTACCTGGATATTTGCATTGTGTGCCACCCCCCCCCCCCCCCCCCCCCCCCCAAGCCCTCTTTTACGCTGCTGCTACTCTCTGTGTATCTTCTATGTAGTCATAGTCACTTTAACTATACATTCATGTACATACTACCTAAATTGGCCCGACCAACCAGTGCTCCCGCACATCGGCTAACCGGGCTATCTGCATTGTGTCCCACCACCCGCCAACCCCTCCTTTTACGCTTCTGCTACTCTCTGTTCATCATGTATGCACAGTCACTTTAACGATACCTACATGTACATACTACCTCAATCAGCCTGACTAACAGGTGTCTGTATATAACCTTGCTACTCTTTTTTCAAATGTCTTTTAACTGTTGTTGTATTTCTTTACTTACCTACACACACACACACATACTTCTTTTTTTTCGCACCATTGGTCAGAGCCTGTAAGTAAGCATTTCACTGTAAGGTTTACACCTGTTGTATTCGGCGCACGTGACAAATTAACTTTGATTTGATTTGGTCAGCGCATGCTCTGAATACGCATCCTGGTAATCCGTCTTGTGAATGTTAACCAGTTTAAATGTCTTACTCACATCAGCTACGGAGAGCGTAATCACATAGTCGTCTGGAACAGCTGGGGCTCTCATGCATGGTTCAGTGTTTCTTGCCTCGAAGCTTGAGTCACTGGATAGCTCGCGGCTAAATTTCCCTTTGCAATCTGTGATGGTTTGCAAAGCCCTGCCACATCCGACGAGCGTCTGACCCGGTGTAGATGGATTTGATCTTGGTCCTATATTGACGCTTTGCCTGTTTGATGGTTCGTCGGAGGGCGCAGCGGGACTTCTTATAAGCGTTTCTTATTTGAATCCAGATTATGTCCCAAATTTCCCAAATGGCTTACTTTTTTTTAGGTATTTTCTTAAAACTGCATTGTTGGTTAAGGGCTTGTAAGTAAGCATTTCACTGTAACCTGTTGTATTCAGCACGTGACCAATACATTTTTTAAAAACATTTTTACATTTGATTTATATAGTGCACTACTTTTGTCCGGTGGCCTGGCCTGGGCCTGGGCCTGGCCTGGGAATAAAGTGCCATTTGGGACGCAGACCAGGCTTTCTGTTTCTCTTCTCAGCCAGAGGCTATAACATTCTTCTTGTGAGTAATAGGACAGTTTGAGAGCCTTTATCTTCTAGCCATTCAGTGTACTGTTTGACTAGCCTGCCTCCACTATGTAAACTGTAGGATTCTCAGAATTCACAGGGATCACGAGTGGTATTTATTTATTTAGCCAGAAAAGAGAGAAAAAAAGGGAAATGTTTCACTGTAGATTAAAATACAAAAAATAAAACGATTGATGATTTATGTGGCTGTCTCTGTGGAAATGACCTGTCATGGTCTGTAATGTCACACCCTCAAAGCACTGAGCCTGACCTGTCTATTCCCATCCCGATACTGTATGTTGAAGCTGTGCACAATGATCTGATTCAAGTATTATGATTGGAGAAAAATTCTTGCAATCTTGAGTAATTGGTCCATGGAATGAAATTGATTCACACCCGACCGAGCGTGAAATGACATTGGCAGATGACATTGCCTGTTGTGCTGTTACAGTGCCTGGAACACAACACATTTCTAATACGAATAATCAGCACCTTTACAGTGAGAAACATACACTCACGCATGCGCTCACACACACACACACACACACACACACACACACAGTGGCACTCATGCTCATGCGTACATATACACACACACACCACCCACACAGACGCGAACGCACACGCACACATACAAACTACACACACTCACACTACTTCTAAGCAATCATTACAGGCAAACTGTCTGTCAAGCATTGTGTGTCTGTTATTAATTCATTTATAAATGGAGCACACAGAAGGAAATACACTGAGTGTACAAAACATTATGAACACCTGCCCTCTTTCCATGACTGACTGACCAGGTGAACCTTGTGAAAGCTATGATCCAGGCGCCGACAGAGATGGCTGCCTCGCTTTGCGTTCCTAGAAAATTTTGTTTTTTTACGTGTTATTTCTTACATTGTTACCCCAGGAAATCTTTGGTTTTATTACATACAGTCGGGAGGAACTATTGGATATAAGAGCAACGTCAACTTACCAACATTACGACGAGGAATACGACTTTCCCGAAGCGGATCCTCTGTTTGGACCACCACCCAGGACAATGGATCAGATCCCAGTTGGCGACCCAAAACAACGGCGCCGCTGGAGGGACAGAAGAAGTGGTCTTCTGGTCAGGCTCTGGAGACAGGCACATCGAGCACCGCACCCAAGTTTACTACTCGCCAACGTCCAGTCTCTTGACAACAAGGTAGACGAAATCCGAGAAAGGGTTGCCTTCCAGAGAGACATCAGAGACTGTAAAGTTCTTTCACGGAAACATGGCTCACTCGAGACACGCTATCGGAGTCGGTACAGCCAGCTGGTTTCTTCACGCATCGCGCCAACAGAAACAAGCATCTCTCTGGTAAGATGAAGGAAAGAAAGTATGCCTTATGATTAACAAGACGTGGTGTGATCATAACAACATACAGGAACTCAAGTCCTTTTGTTCACCTGACTTAGAATTCCTCACAATCAAATGCCGACCGCATTACCTACCAAGGGAATTCTCTTCGATTATAATCAGAGTGGTGTATATTCCCCCCCAAGCAGACACATCGACAGCCATCAAAGAACTTCATTGGGCTCTATGTAAACTGGAAACCACATATCCTGAGGCTGCATTTATTGTAGCTGGGGATTTTAACAAGGCTAATCTGAAAACAAGGCTCCCTAAATTTTTTTCAGCATATCGATTGTGCGATCCGGGCAGGCAAAACCCTGGATCATTGTTATTCTAACTTCAGCGACGCATATGGCTCTCTCCCGCCCTCCTTTCATAAAAACTGACCACAACTCCATTTGTTGCTCCCAGCCTATAGACATAAACTTAAACAGGAAGCACCTGTGCTCAGGTCTATTCAACGCTGGTCCGACCAATCGGATTCCACGCTTCAAGATTGCTTTGATCATGTGGACTGGGTTATGTTCCGCATAGTGTCGAACAACAACATTTATGAATACGTTAATTCGGTGAGCGAGTTTATTAGCAAGTGCATCGGTGATGTTGTACCCACAGCGTCTATTAAAACATTCCCCAACCAGAAACCGTGGATTGATGGCAGCATTCACACAAAACTGAAAGCGTGAACCACTGTATTTAATCAGGGAAAGGTGACCGGAAACATGACCGAATACAAACAGTGTAGCTATTCCCTCCGCAAGGCAATCAAACAAGCTAAGCGTCAGTATAGAGACAAAGTAGAGTCACAATTTAATGGGTCAGACACGAGAGGTATGTGGCAGGGTCTACAGTCAATCACGGACTACAAAAGAAAAACCAGCCCCGTCGCGAACCACGATGTCTTGCTCCCAAACAAACTAAACAACTTCTTTGCTTGCTTTGAGGACAATACAGTGCCACTGACACGGCCTGCTACCAAACCCTGCAGGCTCTCCTTCACTGCAGCCAACGTAAGTAAAAGATTTAAACATGTTAACCTTCGCAAGGTTGCAGGCCCAGACGGCATCCCCAGCCGCGTCCTCAGAGCATGCGCAGAACAGCTGGCTGGTGTGTTTACAGACATATTCAATCATTCCTTATCCCAGTCTGCTGTTCCCACTTGCATCAAGAGGGCCACCATTGTTCCTGTTCCCAAGAAAGCTAAGGTAACTGAGCTAAATGAATACCACTCCGTAGCACTCACTTCCGTCATCATGAAGTGCTTTGAGAGACTAGTTAAGGACCATATCACCTCCACCCTACCTGACACCCTAGACCCACTACAATTTGCTTACCGCCCCAATAGGTCCACAGACAACACAATCGTAATCACACTGCACACTGTCCTAACCCATCTGGACAAGAGGAATACCTATGAAAGAATGCTGTTCATCGACTACAGCTCAGCATTTAACACCATAGTACCCTCCAAACTCGTCATCAAGCCCGAGACCCTGTGCAACTGGGTCCTGGAATTCCTGATGGGCCGCCCCCAGGTGGTGAGGGTAGGTAACAACATCTCCACCCCACTGATCCTTAACACTGGGGTCCCACAAGGGTGCGTTCTCAGCACTCTCCTGTACTCCCTCTTCACCCATGACTGCATGGCCATGCACGCCTCCAACTCAATCATCAAGTTTGCAGAGGACCCTACAGTGGTAGAAGTGATTACCAACAACGACAAGACGGCCTACAGGGAGGAGGTGAGGGCCCTCAGAGTGTGGTGTCAGGAAAATAACCTCACACTCAATGTCAACAAAACTAAGGAGATGATCATGGACTTTAGGAAACAGCAGAGGGAGCAGCCCCTTATCCACATCGACGGGACAGTAGTGGAGAGGGTGGAACGTTTTAAGTTCCTCGGCGTACACATCACGGACAAACTGAAATGGTCCACCCACACAGACAGCGTGGTGAAAAAGGCGCAGCAGCGCCTCTTCAACCTCAGGAGGCTGAAGAAATTTGGCTTGTCACCAAAAACACTCACAAACTTTTACAGATGCACAATCGAGAGCATCCTGTCGGGCTATATCACCGTCTGGTAGGGCAACTGCTCCGCCCACAACTGTAAGGCTTTCCAGTGGGTGGTGAGGTCTGCACAACGCGTCACCGGGGTCAAACTACCTGCCCTCCAGGACACCTACACCACCCGATGTCACAGGAAGGCCAAAAAGATCATCAAGGACAACAACCACCCGAGTCACTGCCTGTTCAGCCCCCTATCATTCAGAAGGTGATGTCAGTACAGGTGCACCGTGAGACTGAAAAACAACTTCTATCTCAAGGCCATCAGACAGTTAAACACCCATCACTAACATTGAGTGGCTGCTGCCAACATACAGACTCAACTCTAGCCACTTTAAAATTGGAAAAATTGATGTAATAAATGTATCACTAGCCATGTTAAACAATGACACTGTATAAAATGTTTACATACCCTACATTACTCATCTCATATGTATATACTGTACTCTATATCATCTACTGCATCTTGCCTATGCCGTTCGGCCATCACTCATTCATATATTTTTATGTACATATTCTTATTCATTCCTTTACACTTGTGTGTATAAGGTAGTTGTTGTGAAATTGTTAGATTAGATTACTTGTTAGATATTACTTCATGGTCGGAACTAGAAGCACAAGCATTTTGCTACACTCGCATTAACGTCTGCCAACCATGTGTATGTGACAAATACAATTTGATTTGATTTGTTAAATCCACTTCAATCAGTGTAGATGAAGGGGAGGAGAAAGGTTAAAAAAGGATTGTTAAGCCTTGAGACAATTGAGACAATGTGTATGTGCCAATCAGAGTGTGAATGGGCAAGACAAAAGATTTAAGTGCCTTTGAACAGGGTATGGTAGTAGGTGCCAGGCACAACTAGTTTGAGTATGTCAAGAACTGCAACGCTGCTGGGATTTAATGCTTAACAGTTACCCGTGTGTATCAAGAATCATCCACCACCCAAAAGACATCCAGCCAACTTTACACAACTGTGGAACGCATTGGAGTCAACATAGGCCAGCATCCCTGTGGAACGCTTTCGACACCTTTTACAGTGCCCCGACGAACTGAGGCTGTTCTGAGGTCAAAATAGAGTGGTGCAACTCAATATTAGGAAGGTGTTTTTAATGTTTTGTTTACTCAGTGTATATAATTTAATTAATTACAGTTTAAATGTCTATTTACTGTGTGAGGGATTAGGATGTTGATTATTTTTGTTGTTTTATGTCATGTGAATGCTTCCTTTTCCACCAGACAATTTGTACTTTCATCTTCACGGGATTAGAAACAAAAACATGTTAATATCTGAAAATCTGTTTTTGAATTGATTCTCCCACTTACCAAAGAAATAAACACATACTGTATTCTGTACAAATTGCAAATACTACATTGATATATGCAAAAAGCTAGATTCTTGAGCTAGGCTCTTGAATAATCATTGCAGAATTTCCTGAACCATACAGTACTGACGCTCCATATTGTGTCACAAGATCCATTGTGAAGCCCTATGTTGTGAGCTCCTGGATGGTAGCTGATACATGTTGTCGTGGTCTCTCTATGGTCCTTTCAGTCTGTTTCTCCCCCTAAACAACGATATTAGCTCAGTGGATCTCTGAGGGTATGGATGACGACACTGCAGCTCAGTAAACAGGGTGACCTAATTCTGTGGCCTCTGCCTCTGCTCTACAGCCAGCCAGCCTGCTGAACTAACACTCACTGACTACATCACAAATGGTACCCTATTCCCATATAGAGCACTACTTTTGATCTGGACCCATAGGGTTCTGTTTAAAAGCAGTGCACTACATAGGGACTAGGGTGCCATTTGAGATGCAGAACACTCATTACATGCAGAGCATTTATCTGGACCCGCCTCCCTCCATCTTTCTTCTGTCTCACCAACTGCCAGTGTAAATATAACTGTTTGTCCAGAGAAAAGCCTGGCAGTTGATGTAAATTATGTGAGTACAGATCACAAACCAGGGTTCAGTGGAAATCAATAGAGATTGATTAACTACTCTTAGGAAAAATTTACTGTGGACATATTTATAATGTGTATAATGTAAAATGATGAACACAATGGAAATCTAAAATGGGAGCATGGAATTAGTAACTCCATTTTGCAGAAAGAGTTTTATTGGCTAATCAATATGTAAAAGATAAACGCTTGTTTTGTTCTGATAAAATAATTTAGTGATGTATAGTTCATTAAGTCAAACAATAAGGAGAAGAAGAAAAATTATTTTCAGATCTTCAAGAGATGTTTGGATCAGTTGGTATAGTTGGTGGTCCTGTATGGGTCAGTTGGTATAGTTGGTGGTCCTGTATGGGTCAGTTGGTATAGTTGGTGGTCCTGTATGGGTCAGTTGGTATAGTTGGTGGTCCTGTATGGGTCAGTTGGTATAGTTGGTGGTCCTGTATGGGTCAGTTGGTATAGTTGGTGGTCCTGTATGGGTCAGTTGGTATAGTTGGTGGTCCTGTATGGGTCAGTTGGTATAGTTGGTGGTCCTGTATGGGTCAGTTGGTATAGTTGGTGGTCCTGTATGGGTCAGTTGGTATAGTTGGTGGTCCTGTATGGGTCAGTTGGTATAGTTGGTGGTCCTGCATGGGTCAGTTGGTATAGTTGGTGGTCCTGTATGGGTCAGTTGGTAGAGTTGGTGGTCCTGTATGGGTCAGTTGGTATAGTTGGTGGTCCTGCATGGGTCAGTTGGTAGAGTTGGTGGTCCTGTATGGGTCAGTTGGTATAGTTGGTGGTCCTGTATGGGTCAGTTGGTATAGTTGGTGGTCCTGCATGGGTCAGTTGGTATAGTTGGTGGTCCTGTATGGGTCAGTTGGTATAGTTGGTGGTCCTGCATGGGTCAGTTGGTATAGTTGGTGGTCCTGTATGGGTCAGTTGGTATAGTTGGTGGTCCTGTATGGGTCAGTTGGTATAGTTGGTGGTCCTGTATGGGTCAGTTGGTATAGTTGGTGGTCCTGTATGGGTCAGTTGGTATAGTTGGTGGTCCTGTATGGGTCAGTTGGTATAGTTGGTGGTCCTGTATGGGTCAGTTGGTATAGTTGGTGGTCCTGTATGGGTCAGTTGGTATAGTTGGTGGTCCTGTATGGGTCAGTTGGTATAGTTGGTGGTCCTGTATGGGTCAGTTGGTATAGTTGGTGGTCCTGTATGGGTCAGTTGGTATAGTTGGTGGTCCTGTATGGGTCAGTTGGTATAGTTGGTGGTCCTGCATGGGTCAGTTGGTATAGTTGGTGGTCCTGTATGGGTCAGTTGGTAGAGTTGGTGGTCCTGTATGGGTCAGTTGGTATAGTTGGTGGTCCTGCATGGGTCAGTTGGTAGAGTTGGTGGTCCTGTATGGGTCAGTTGGTATAGTTGGTGGTCCTGTATGGGTCAGTTGGTATAGTTGGTGGTCCTGCATGGGTCAGTTGGTATAGTTGGTGGTCCTGTATGGGTCAGTTGGTATAGTTGGTGGTCCTGTATGGGTCAGTTGGTATAGTTGGTGGTCCTGTATGGGTCAGTTGGTATAGTTGGTGGTCCTGTATGGGTCAGTTGGTATAGTTGGTGGTCCTGTATGGGTCAGTTGGTATAGTTGGTGGTCCTGTATGGGTCAGTTGGTATAGTTGGTGGTCCTGCATGGGTCAGTTGGTATAGTTGGTGGTCCTGTATGGGTCAGTTGGTAGAGTTGGTGGTCCTGTATGGGTCAGTTGGTATAGTTGGTGGTCCTGTATGCGTCAGTTGGTATAGTTGGTGGTCCTGTATGGGTCAGTTGGTAGAGTTGGTGGTCCTGTGTGGGTCAGTTGGTATAGTTGGTGGTCCTGTGTGGCCCAGTTGGTATAGTTGGTGGTCCTGTGTGGGTCAGTTGGTAGAGTTGGTGGTCCTGTATGGGTCAGTTGGTATAGTTGGTGGTCCTGTATGGGTCAGTTGGTATAGTTGGTGGTCCTGTATGGGTCAGTTGGTATAGTTGGTGGTCCTGTATGGGTCAGTTGGTATAGTTGGTGGTCCTGTGTGGGTCAGTTGGTATAGTTGGTGGTCCTGCATGGGTCAGTTGGTATAGTTGGTGGTCCTGTATGGGTCAGTTGGTAGAGTTGGTGGTCCTGTATGGGTCAGTTGGTATAGTTGGTGGTCCTGCATGGATCAGTTGGTAGAGTTGGTGGTCCTGTATGGGTCAGTTGGTATAGTTGGTGGTCCTGTATGGGTCAGTTGGTATAGTTGGTGGTCCTGCATGGGTCAGTTGGTATAGTTGGTGGTCCTGTATGGGTCAGTTGGTATAGTTGGTGGTCCTGTATGGGTCAGTTGGTATAGTTGGTGGTCCTGTATGGGTCAGTTGGTATAGTTGGTGGTCCTGTATGGGTCAGTTGGTATAGTTGGTGGTCCTGTATGGGTCAGTTGGTATAGTTGGTGGTCCTGTATGGGTCAGTTGGTATAGTTGGTGGTCCTGCATGGGTCAGTTGGTATAGTTGGTGGTCCTGTATGGGTCAGTTGGTAGAGTTGGTGGTCCTGTATGGGTCAGTTGGTATAGTTGGTGGTCCTGTATGCGTCAGTTGGTATAGTTGGTGGTCCTGTATGGGTCAGTTGGTAGAGTTGGTGGTCCTGTGTGGGTCAGTTGGTATAGTTGGTGGTCCTGTGTGGCCCAGTTGGTATAGTTGGTGGTCCTGTGTGGGTCAGTTGGTAGAGTTGGTGGTCCTGTGTGGGTCAGTTGGTATAGTTGGTGGTCCATTATGGGTCAGTTCATAGAGTTGGTGGTCCTGTATGGGTCAGTTCATAGAGTTGGTGGTCCTGTATGGGTCAGTTGGTATAGTTGGTTGTCCTGTATGGGTCAGTTGGTATAGTTGGTGGTCCTGTGTGGGTCAGTTGGTATAGTTGGTGGTCCTGTGTGGGTCAGTTGGTATAGTTGCTGGTCCTGTATGGGTCAGTTGGTATAGTTGGTGGTCCTGTATGGCCCAGTTGGTATAGTTGATGGTCCAGTATGGCCCAGTTGGTATAGTTGCTGGTCCTGTTTGGCCCAGTTGGTAAAGTTGCTGGTCCTGTATGGCCCAGTTGGTAAAGTTGCTGGTCCTGTATGGCCCAGTTGGTAAAGTTGGTGGTCCTGTATGGCCCAGTTGGTATAGTTGCTGGTCCTGTGTGGGTCAGTTGGTATAGTTGGTGGTCCTGTGTGGGTGAGTTCATAGAGTTGGTGGTCCTGTGTGGCCCAGTTGGTAAGGTTTCTGGTCCTGTGTGGGTCAGTTGGTATAGTTTGTTGTCCTGTATGGGTCAGTTCATAGAGTTGGTGGTCCTGTATGGGTCAGTTCATAGAGTTGGTGGTCCTGTATGGGTCAGTTGGTATAGTTGGTGGTCCTGTGTGGGTCAGTTGGTATAGTTAGTGGTCCTGTATGGGTCAGATCATAGAGTTGGTGGTCCTGGATGGGTCAGTTGGTATAGTTGGTGGTACTGTATGGGTCAGTTCATAGAGTTGGTGGTCCTGTATGGGTCAGTTGGTATAGTTGATGGTACTGCATGGGTCAGTTGGTATAGTTAGTGGTCCTGTATGGGTCAGTTCATAGAGTTGGTGGTCCTGTATGGGTCAGTTGGTAGCGTTGGTGGTCCTGTATGGGTCAGTTGGTATAGTTAGTGGTCCTGTGTGGGTCAGTTCATAGAGTTGGTGGTCCTGTATGGGTCAGTTCATAGAGTTGCTGGTCCTGTATGGGTCAGTTGGTAGCGTTGGTGGTCCTGTATGGGTCAGTTGGTATAGTTAGTGGTCCTGTGTGGGTCAGTTGGTATAGTTAATGGTCCTGTGTGGGTCATTTGGTATAGTTGTGGCCCTGTATGGGTCAGTTGGTATAGATGGTGGTCCTGTATGGGTCAGTTGGTATAGATGGTGGTCCTGTATGGGTCAGTTGGTATAGTTGGTGGTCCTGTATGGGTCAGATCGTTTAGTTGGTTGTCTTGTATGGGTCAGTTCATAGAGTTGGTGGTCCTGTATGGGTCAGATGGTATAGTTGGTTGTCCTGTATGGGTCAGTTCATAGAGTTAGTGGTCCTGTGTGGGTCAGTTGGTTTAGTTAGTGGTCCTGTGTGGGTCAGTTGGTATAGTTAATGGTCCTGTGTGGGTCATTTGGTATAGTTGGTGGTCCTGTGAAGGTCAGTTGGTGTAGTTGGTGGTCCTGTATGGGTCAGTTGGTATAGTTGGTGGTCCTGTATGGGTCAGTTCATAGAGTTGGTGGTCCTGTATGGGTCAGTTGGTAGCGTTGGTGGTCCTGTATGGGTCAGTTGGTATAGTTAGTGGTCCTGTGTGGGTCAGTTCATAGAGTTGGTGGTCCTGTATGGGTCAGTTCATAGAGTTGCTGGTCCTGTATGGGTCAGTTGGTAGCGTTGGTGGTCCTGTATGGGTCAGTTGGTATAGTTAGTGGTCCTGTGTGGGTCAGTTGGTATAGTTAATGGTCCTGTGTGGGTCATTTGGTATAGTTGTGGCCCTGTATGGGTCAGTTGGTATAGATGGTGGTCCTGTATGGGTCAGTTGGTATAGATGGTGGTCCTGTATGGGTCAGTTGGTATAGTTGGTGGTCCTGTATGGGTCAGATGGTTTAGTTGGTTGTCTTGTATGGGTCAGTTCATAGAGTTGGTGGTCCTGTATGGGTCAGATGGTATAGTTGGTTGTCCTGTATGGGTCAGTTCATAGAGTTAGTGGTCCTGTGTGGGTCAGTTGGTTTAGTTAGTGGTCCTGTGTGGGTCAGTTGGTATAGTTAATGGTCCTGTGTGGGTCATTTGGTATAGTTGGTGGTCCTGTGAAGGTCAGTTGGTGTAGTTGGTGGTCCTGTATGGGTCAGTTGGTATAGTTGGTGGTCCTGTATGGGTCAGTTCATAGAGTTGGTGGTCCTGTGTGGGTCAGTTGGTATAGTTGGTTGTCCTGTATGGGTCAATTCATAGAGTTGGTGGTCCTGTATGGGTCAGATCATAGAGTTGGTGGTCCTGTATGGGTCAGTTGGTATAGTTGGTGGTCCTGTGTGGGTCAGTTGGTATAGTTGGAGGTCCTGTATGGGTCAGTTCATAGAGTTGGTGGTCCTGTATGGGTCAGTTCATAGAGTTGGTGGTCCTGCATGGGTCAGTTGGTATAGTTGTTGGTTCTGTATGGGTCAGTTCATAGAGTTGGTGGTCCTGTATGGGTCAGTTCATAGAGTTGGTGGTCCTGTATGGGTCAGTTGGTATAGTTGGTGGTCCTGTGTGGGTCAGTTGGTATAGTTGGTGGTCCTGTATGGTTCGGTTCATAGAGTTGGTGGTCCTGTATGGTTCATAGAGTTGGTGGTCCTGTATGGGTCAGTTGGTATAGTTGGTTGTCCTGTATGGGTCAGTTGGTATAGTTGGAGGTCCTGTATGGGTCAGTTGGTATAGTTAGTGGTCCTGTGTGGGTCAGTTGGTATAGTTAGTGGTTCTGTATGGGTCAGTTGGTATAGTTAGTGGTCCTGTATGGTTCAGTTGGTATAGATGGGGGTCCTGTATGGGTCATTTGGTATAGATGGTGGTCCTGTATGGGTCATTTGGTATAGTTGGTGGTCCTGTATGGGTCAGTTGGTATAGATGGTGGTCCTGTATGGGTCAGTTGGTATAGATGGTGGTCCTGTATGGGTCAGTTGGTATAGTTGGTGGTCCTGTCTGGGTCAGTTGGTAGCACATGCTGCTTTCACCCCCTGGGTTGTGGTTTTGATTCCCGGTACCAACCATACCTACAATGTATGTAAGTTAGGATAAAAGTGTCTGCTAAATTGCATACAGTATATTATATTATTATACATTTACAGTATAGTACGTGATGTGTTATGTAAACATGTTGTCATTCGATTTTGACAGCTTCTTTTCCCAGACCTACATCTACTGAATTGTCAGTGTGATTTTGTCTTGATTGCTAGTTGTTTGTACAGTACAGCAAGAGATGCCATAATGTGCTACGCTGACATATGGCAAATAAAGACATAGTCTCTCTATCACCCAGAGAGTGGCAATCCCATGAGCCTTCACTGCAGTATCTCCATTGTCTCCAGAGGGTAATTAGCGGGAGAGAGAATTAAGAGCAAGGTTAATTAAAGATGAGCTTAAATCACAAATGCTAATCAGTCTGATTTATCAGTGAAGAGCAGGACAGTAGCTCTCCATCTACAGTCAGTTTTGATGAGAGGGAGGGGGAGAACAGATCCATAGAACAGTGTTTGGTTGAAACAACAGTTTGAGAGGTTCATAAAACCTGCTGTTTTCCTTTTTAGGACTGAGTTGTAATACTTGTAAATGAAGTCTACATTAAACAATTCCACCTCTAAGTTGCTTCTTGGTTTAATTAAAGTTCACATTGTATAATGGTTATGCATACATTTTCATGTCATTAGTTCCGTTCAGCAGCAGGCTGAATACAGTGGAGATGGGATATGCTACTTGTACATGATTAGGCAGATCTCATATCTGCATCTGCTTTATGGATGAAGCCATTATAGAGGTTAATCCACACCGGATATTACTCCAGGCATTTTCTGTTTGTGTGTGTGTGTGTGTGTGTGTGTGTGTGTGTGTGTGTGTGTGTGTGTGTGTGTGTGTGTGTGTGTGTGTGTGTGTGTGTGTGTGTGTGTGTGTGTGTGTGTGTGTGTGTGTGTGTGTGTGTGTGTGTGTGTGTGTGTTGTGTGTGTAGGTCTATATTTGAGTGTTTGTGTTTGCGTGTGTATCTACATTTGTGTGTGTGTGTGGAGGTGCATGTATGTTAATATTCCTGAACTCCCTGTTCGTGACAGGTGCGGTATCAACAACAATATCTTGTCAGACATGTTTAGTGTTGGCAGAGTGACCTTTATATGTACAATGAAAGCATATTAAAGGGAATATGTCCCTGTCAGCCCAGGAGGTCTTCATCTACAGTATCTGATTCATTCACTTTGTCTTGTGAACAGTACAACAAGTGTCACAGTTGTTTATGTAGGTGTATATCCAGGTGGGTACGGAGCCCCTGGGAAACCTGCTGTCCTCCTACACGAGTATTCTCAAGGCTGGCAGTAGGGTTTTGTGCAGTACCAGCTGCTCCATCCCTCCATCCCCCAGTGTGGGAAATTCATCCGGGCTAATAGAAAACAAACACCTCGTAGAATGACAGAGATACCACAAAAACGATTAAACCATGACCTGCATACTGTTGTGTCTCTGGCCTTTCAATAGGCTGAACAGAACAGAACAGTAGGGGATCTCATCTGTGTGAAACAACACAACACTGGAGAGAGAAAACACAGGATACTAATGAAGACAATCATTCTTATTCTCCCCAGGTGCTGCAACACACATTATGGTATTATTGGCTCAAGCAATTAAGGCATGCAACGGCATTCTGCACTATCAATTATTATATAGAATAGATACTGTAAATTGTAACATGCTATAACAGGCTAACAGCTTTACTAATGTGTAATAGAAGAGGTGTTCATGTAGGGATCTGTAGATAGCGGTCTCAGAAGAAAGGCTTGATTCTGAAGAACTAAATAAAATAACTGGTTAGTTTCAAGGGTTGAATTGCACAGTGTTTATCTTTACTGTGAATGATGCTACAGCTAAATGGGATATATGTTCTATTTTCCACCATCTTTTCTCTCACTCTCTCTCTCTCTCTCTCTCTCTCTCTCTCTCTCTCTCTCTCTCTAGAGACATGGGAAAAAATAAACCTTTTTATCTCTGGGCTTTGAATCCAGCTGGGTTCTCAGCAGCTAAATCAAACCCTTAATTGACCCATATCTGATTGCTAAACTTCTAATTAGCCAAAGTGTTTGTTGCATTTTGTGTACACTTATATAACTCTCCACACAGTTGATATAGGCCTGGGTAAAACACAGACACAGGGAACAGGGAAATGGGGACCCTGGTAAAGTTAAAGAATCCCCTTGATGTGTTTCAGTGTTATTACCCGTGTGTGATAGGACTCTGGGGAGAGGCTGGGGAGAGGCACTCA